>NC_041386.1:462153017-462185908 GCF_002162155.2 Triticum dicoccoides
AATGCTCACTGTTCATCCCATCGATTGGCTTCAGTTAGCAGTAGTAGCCAAGGAATCGCTCGATCGGGTTCAGTTAACAGCCAACGATCGATTGCTCGGGTTCATTAACGCGTAGCTAGCAGTGCAATCGATCGGGTTCAGTTAGAGCCCAACGCCTCGCTCGGGTTCAATTAGAGCCAACGCCTCGCACACACGCGTGTACGTGTATGAGAGAAACGCGCATCGCTCGGCCCCCGACCTCCCACCGTAACCGGGAACTCCCCGAAATTTTCGTCCCCCTCGCTTCTACCACGATTTTTTCCGTCATGGACGGCCCAAAGAATGTCATGCAGCTGCGTCTCCGGCCCGCCCAGGACGAAAAGCCCATTTTCTGTCATGATTTTTTGTCATAGAAGTAGGATCCCACCACGTCTATGATGATATCGGGTTTTGTCACAATTATCGTCATAGAAGTGTCATATGTATGACAGAAAAAAATTTCGTTCGGCCCAAAATGTCACGGATGTGTCTTTTTTTTGTAGTGCTAATCAATGGGCTATGGAGATGCCCACCGATTGATGTTAATGCAAGGAGTAGGGATTGTCATGCAACAGATGCACTAGAGCTATAAATGTATGAAAGCTCAACAAATGAAACTAGTGGGTGTGCATCCAACTTGCTTGCTCACGAAGACCTAGGGCACTTGAGGAGGCCCATTGTTGGAATATACAAGCCAAGTTCTGTAATGAAAAAATCCCACTAGTATATGAAAGTGATAACACGAGAGACTCTCTACTATGAAGATCATGGTGCTACTTTGAAGCACAAGTGTGGTAAAAGGATAGTATCATTGTCCCTTCTCTCTTTTTCTCTCATTTTTTTATTTGGCCTTTCTTTTTTATGGCCTTTCTCTTTTTTTGGGCCTTCTCTTTTTATGGCCTTTTTTTATTCCTCACTTGGGACAATGCTCTAATAATGATGATCATCACACTTCTATTTATTTACAACTCAATGATTACAACTCGATACTAGAACAAAGATGACTCTATATGAATGCCTCCGGCGTTGTACCAGGATATGCAATGAACCAAGAGTGACATGTATGAAAGAATTATGAACGGTGGCTTTGCCACAAATACTATGTCAACTATATGATCATGCTAAGCAATATGACAATGATGAATGTGTCATGATGAACGGAATGGTGGAAAGTTGCATGGCAATATATCTAGGAATGGCTATGGAAATGCCATAATAGGTAGGTATGGTGGCTGTTTTGAGGAAGATATAAGGAGGTTTATGTGTGATAGAGCGTATCATATCACGGGGTTTGGATGCACCGGCGAAGTTTGCACCAACTCTCAATGTGAGAAAGGGGAATGCACGGTACCGAAGAGGCTAGCAAGGATGGAAGGGTGAGAGTGCGTATAATCCATGGACTCAACATTAGTCATAAAGAACTCACATACTTATTGCAAAAATCTACAAGTCATCAAAAACCTCGGCACTACGCGCATGCTCCTAGGGGGGTAGATTGGTAGGAAAAAACCATCGCTCGTCCCCGACCGCCACTCATAAGGAAGACAATCAAATAACACCTCATGTTTCAAATTTGTTACACAACGTTTACCATACGTGCATGCTACGGGACTTTCGAACTTCAACACAAGTATTCCTCAAATTCACAACTACTCAACTAGCACGACTTTGATATTATTACCTCCATATCTCAAAACAATCATCAAGCATCAAACTTCTCTTAGGATTCAATACTCTATATGAAAGTTTTTACTAATCTTGTTTACCTAGCATATTAAGATTTTAAGCAAATTACCATGCTATTTAAGACTCTCAAAATAATCTAAGTGAAGCATGAGAGTTCATCTATTTCTTCAAAATAAAACTACCACCATGCTCTAAAAGATATAAGTGAAGCACTAGAGCATCGACAAACTACTCCGAAAGATATAAGTGAAGATCAATGAGTAGTTGAATAATTATGCAACCATGTGAAGACTCTCTAACATTTAATAATTTCTTGGTATTTTATTCAAACAGCAAGCAAAGCAAAATAAAATTACATTCAAAGAATGGCAAACATCATGTGAAAAAGCAAAAACTTAGGATCAACCGAAACTAACCGATAGTTGTTGAAGAAGAAAGGTGGGATGCCAACTGGGGCATCCCCAAGCTTAGATGCTTGAGACTTCTTGAAATATTATCTTGGGGTTCCTTGGGCATCCCCAAGCTTGAGCTTTTGTGTCTCCTTAATTCCTCTCATATCACGGTGTCCCTAAATCTCAAAAGCTTCATCCACACAAAACTCAACAAGGACTCGTGAGATAAGTTAGTATAAACCATTGCAAAAACCTTATCATACTCTACTGTAGCAAATCACTAAAATTATTATTCAACATTGCATACTAAATGCCTCTGCATATTTAATAGTCCTATCCTCAAATATAATCATTAAAGAAGCAAACATATGCAAACAAATGCAAACATAACAGCAATCTGCCTAAACAGGACAGTCTGTAAAGAATGCAGAAACATCCATACTTCCCTAGCTCCAAAAATTATAAAAGAAAATTCCAGCTGTATTAAATTTATCATATATTAATATGCAAAAGGTTTCAACATTTTATCACATTCTGACTTTTCTAGGGAATTATTGCAACAGCGGTAAACTTTCTGTTTTCAAACAGCAACATGTATACTTGTGACATAGGCATAGTAAAGGCTATCAATGCCACTTTTATTGAAATAAAATATGCAAAACATTGTTATAAATAAAAGCAAGCAAATCCTAACAAAATAAATTGATGCTCCAAGCAAAACACATATCATGTGGTAAATAAAAATATAGCTCCAAGTAAAGTTACCGATGAACGAAGACGAAAGAGGGGATGCCTTCCGGGGCATCCCCAAGCTTAGGCTCTTGGATATCCTTGAATATTACCTTGGGGTGCCTTGGGCATCCCCAAGCTTAGGCTCTTGCCACTCCTTATTCCATAGTCCATCGAATCCTTACCCAAAACTTGAAAACTTCACAACACAAAACTTAACAGAAAACTCGTAAGCTCCGTTAGCGAAAGAAAACAAAACACCACTTCAAGGTACTGTAATGAACTCATTATTTATTTATATTGGTGTTAAACCTACTTTATTCCAACTTCTCTATGGTTTATAAACTCTTTTACTAGCCATAGATTCATCAAAATATGTAAACAACACATGAAAAACAGAATCTGTCAAAAACAGAACAGTCTGTAGTAATCTGAATCAAATGTATACTTATGAACTAATAAAATTTTCAAATAAATTGATGCACCTGAGGCATATATCTATTAATCATATGAAAAAATAATTAACTAAATATCAGTCTCCAAATAAAAATGGCAGCAATTCTCGTGAGCGCTAAAGTTTCTGTTTTTACAGCATGATCAACAAGACTTTCCCCAAGACTTCCCAACGGTTCTACTTGGCACAAACACTAACTAAAAAACTAAAACCACATCTAAACAGAGGCGAGATGAATTATTTATTACTAAACAGGAACAAAAAGCAAGGAACAAAAATAAAGTTGGGTTGCCTCCCAACAAGCGCTATCGTTTGACGCCCCTAGCTAGGCATGATAATTTCAATGATACTCACATAAAAGATAAGAATTGAAACATAAAGAGAGCATCATGAAGAATATGACTATCACATTTAAGTGTAACATACTTCCTATGCATAGGGATTTTGTGAGCAAACAACTTGTGGGAACAATAATCAACTAGCATAGGAGGGTAAAACAAGCATAACTTCAAAACTTTAAGCACATAGAGAGGAAACTTGATATTATTGCAATTCCTACAAGCATATGTTCCTCCCTCATAATAATTTTCAGTAGAATCATGAATGAATTCAACAATATAACCAGCACCTAAAGCATTCTTTTCATGATCTACAAGCATAGAAAATTTACTACTCTCCACACAAGCAAAATTCTTCTCATAAATAATAGTGGGAGCAAACTCAATAAAATAACTATCATGTGATTGAAAGTTAAGATCAAGATGACAAGTTTCATGGTTATCATTATTCTTCAAAGCATACGTGTCATCACAATAATCATCATAGATAGGAGGCATGCTTTCATCATAATAAATTTGCTCATCAAAACTTGGGGGACAAAAAATATCATCTTCATCAAACATAGCTTCCCCAAGCTTGTGGCTTTGCATATCATTAGCATCATGGATATTCAAGGAATTCATACTAACAACGTTGCAATCATGCTCATCATTCAAAGATTTTGTGCCAAACATTTTATAGATTTCTTCTTCTAGCACTTGAGCACAATTATCCTTTCCATCATACTCACGAAAGATATTAAAAAGATGAAGTGTATGAGGTAAACTTAATTCCATTTTTTTGTAATTTTATTTTATAAACTGAACTAGTGATAAAACAAGAAACTAAAAGACTCGATTGCAAGATCTAAAGATATACCTTCAAGCACTAACCTCCCCGGCAACGACGCCAGAAAAGAGCTTGATGTCTACTACACAACCTTCTTCTTGTAGACGTTGTTGGGCCTCCAAGTGCAGAGGTTTGTAGGAAAGTAGCAAATTTCCCTCAAGTGGATGACCTAAGGTTTATCAATCCGTAGGAGGCATAGGATGAAGATGGTCTCTCTCAAGCAACCCTGCAACCAAATAACAAAGAGTCTCTTGTGTCGCCAACACACCCAATACAATGGTAAATTGTATAGGTGCACTAGTTCGGCGAAGAGATGGTGATACAAGTGGTATATGGATAGTAGATAAAGGTATTTGTAATATGAAATTATAAAAACAGCAAGGTAACTAATGATAAAAGTGAGCGTAAACGGTATTGCAATGATAGGAAACAAGGCCAAGGGTTCATACTTTCACTAGTGCAAGTCCTCTCAGCAATAATATCATAATTGGATCACATAACTATCCCTCAACATGCAACAAAGAGTCACTCCAAAGTCACTAATAGAGGAGAACGAATGAAGAGATTATGGTAGGGTACGAAACCACCTCAAAGTTATTCTTTCCAATTAATCCGTTGGGCTATTCCTATAAGTGTCACAAACAACCCTAGAGTTCGTACTAGAATAACACCTTAAGACACAAATCAACCAAAACCCTAATGTCACCTAGATACTCCAATGTCACCTCAAGTATCCGTGGGTATGATTATACGATATGCATCACACAATCTCAGATTCATCTATTCAACCAACACAAAGGACCTCAAAGAGTGCCCCAAAGTTCTACCAGAGAATCACGACGAAAACTTGTGCCAACCCCTATGCATAGGTTCATGGGCGGAACCCGCAAGTTGGTCACCAAAACATACATCAAGAGAATCACGTGGTATCCCATTGTCACCACAGATACGCACGCCAAGACATACATCAAGTGTTCTCAAATCTTTAAAGACTCAATCCGATAAGATAACTTCAAAGGGGAAACTTAATTCATTACAAGAGAGTAGAGGGGGGGGGGGAAGAAACATCATAGGATCCAAATATAATAGCAAAGCTCGCGATACATCAAGATCGTATCACCTCAAGAACACGAGAGAGAGAGAGAGAGAGAGAGATCAAACACATAGCTACTGGTACATACCCTCAGCCCCGAGGGAGAACTACTCCCTCCTCGTCATGGAGAGCACCGGGATGAAGATGGACACCGGAGAAGGATTGCCCCCTCCGATAGGGTGCCGGAACGGGTCTAGATTGGCTTTGGGTGGCTACGGAGGCTTCTGGCGGCGGAACTCCCGATCTATTGTGCTCACGGATGTTTTTAGGGTATATGGAGATATATAGGCGGAAGAAGTACGTTAGGGGGGCCACGAGGGGCTCATGAGGTTGGAGGGTGCACCCAGGGGGGTGGGCGCGCCCCCTGCCTCGTGACCTCCTCGCAGATCTCCCGATGTGCACTCCAAGTCTTCTAGTCTTCTTTCCTTCCAAAAATGATTTCCGTGAAGTTTTAGGTCAATTGGACTCTGTTTGATTTTCCTTTTCTTCGAAACCCTAAAACAGGGTAAAAACAGAAACTGGCACTGGGCTCTGGGTTAATAGGTTAGTCCAAAAAAATGATATAAAAGTGTATAATAAAGCCCATAAACATTCAAAACAGTAGATAATATAGCATGGAGCAATAAAAATTATAGATACGTTGGAGACGTATCAAGGGGGTGTGCGACGCCTCTTTGCCGGGCTATATCCCAACGCAGTTCATATGAGTCTTGTGTGCTGTATTTGGCCCGGCCGGATTTACTCTTGGTGTATCCGACGTGACGATCATCGTCCCGTGTTGGCGCGCGTGCCCATGTCCCATATATTGACCTTGCGATTTTTGCCTTACTGTCCAATATGTCTCGCAGGTCCTCTATGTTGCCCCGGGCCTTAGTATTTTTGATTGAGTGGCGACGGGGTGGGGGCTGAACTTCAGGCTGAAACGCCTCTCTGGCTCGGCCGTGTAGTGGCCGGTCAACCGCATCGTACATTGGTGAATGAGGTTTCAATGCTTCCTCCTCGAGGTGAGGTAGCAACTTGCGTTTTGGGTAACTCCTGGACGGGCGCTCGAGTTCATGCTCCTCGGCCGCAAGGACTTAGTCCACCTGTCTGCTAACAAGTCTTGATCAGCTTGAAGCCGTTGGTGCATTTTCTTCAGGCTATTTGCCATGGCCATAAGCCGGCGCTTGAAGCGCTCTTGCTCGACGGGGTCCTTAGGCACGATAAATTCATCGTCGCCAAGGCTCGCCTCGTCTTCGGAGAGAGGCATGTAATTGTCCTCCTCCGGTTCTCCATCTGCTGCCTGCTTTGGAGGGCTAGCTTGTTCATCCTCCAACTCTACATCGTGCTGGAGGGGATTGTTGTTGTCTTTGGCACTATCCGGAGTGTTATTATCTCGTGTGCCAGTATCACTGCTCTTGCTGTGGAGGGACTTAGAGCGGCACCGCTGACATTGGCGCTTGGGTTGCTTCTTGGAGGGGTCATCCTCTGCTGTCTCATCGCCATTGCCTTCTTTGGCGGTGTCCACCATGTATATATCATATGATGAGGTGGCGGTCCAGCGCCCTGAGGGCAGTGGTTCCTGTTCATCTCCAGCTTCGTCGTCCATACCATCGAAGTCTTCAGAGTTGAAGTCGAGCATGTCGGTTAAGTCGTCGATAGTGGCTACTAAGTGGGTGGTGGGTGGGCAGCGAATTTCTTCGTCGTCCGCATCCCATTCTAGCCGAACATAGTTCGGCCAAGGTTCTCCTAACAGGGAGAGAGACCTTAATGAATTTAGCACATCTCCGAAATGTGAGTGATGAAAGATATCCACGGAGGTGAACTCCATGATCGGCGCCCAGTCAGATTTGACGGGCTCGGATGTGATCGGCTCGGAGTCCGTGGCCGGAGATGAACCCAGTGGTTCGGCGATACGGCTCTCGTAAGGGGTGAAGTCAGTATCTGGCTCTATCTCCACTGAGAGGGCGGCCTCCATGGCGGGGTCTATCGCTCCGCTCTCGGGCGGCGCGATTTGCTCCGGATTAACGGCCGGAGTGGTTGTGGATGCAATCTCCCGAACACTATCCGACGGCAGAGTTACGTCATGCTCGTCATGACTGTGCGGCGTACCCGACATGGGATCGAATCCGTCGAAGATCAAGTCTCCGTGGATGTCGGCGGTGTAGTTTAAGTTTCTGAACCTGACCTGATGGCCAGGGGCGTAACTCTCGATCTGCTCTAGATGGCCAAGTGAATTGGCCCGCAGTGCGAAGCCGCTGAATACGAAGATCTGTCTGGGGAGGAAAGCCTCACCCTGGACCAATGTCGGTGTCAAAACCGGCGGATCTCGGGTAGGGGGTCCCGAACTGTGCATCTAAGGCGGATGGTAATAGGAGGCAGGGGACACAATGTTTACCCAGGTTCGGGCCCTCTTGATGGAGGTAATACCCTACGTCCTGCTTGATTTTTCTTGATGATATGAGTATTACAAGAGTTGATCTACCACGAGATCAAAGAGGCTAAACCCTAGAAGCTAGCCTATGGTATGATTGTATGTTGTCCTACGGACTAAAACCCTCCAGTTTATATAGACACCGGAGGGGGCTAGGGTTACACAAGGTCGGTTACAAAGGAGGAGATATACATATCCGTATTGCCTAGCTTGCCTTCCATGCCAAGTAGAGTCCCATCCGGACACGGGACAAAGTCTTCAATCTCGTATCTTCATAGTCCAACAGTCCGGCCAAACAATATAGTCCGGCTGTCCGGAGACCCCCTAATCTAGGACTCCCTCAATCATGATCATGTAGTTGAACTTGTGTGGGTTGCTCAAGGTTGATGTAGCTCATCAAGAGTTGGGAGCATCACTTGAAGTTTGAGTTCATCTACCTACATGAGTTGGTTTTTGCAAGGAAGAGCACTTGTGTATCCAAAATGACAACCATGATAGAATTTGTCAAAGGATATGTTTGAATGGTTGCGTGCTTCCTTGTCTTCATCCACCATTGTGTAGCGACTTGGTGATATAGAAATTGCTTAAGATGCGAGTGAGTTGCAATCTCATAGATTTCGATTCATCCAAGTACCTACACGGGTTAGATAGCATGCAAGGTGCAAATATATCCAAGACATAAGATAGTCAACATAAGAGAAATATCAAGGATTAGTCATAGGCTCATGCCTTGCATGTATTAAATGGAGTTCCTACTCCAAGTTTGAAGCATCAATGATGTTCAATTCACCTCTTAACCTGTAAAACACTTTCTCGTCAAGTGGTTTGGTAAATATATCCACCAATTGCTTATCGATGGGAACATGCTTAAGATTAATGTCCCCTTTGGCAACATGATCTCGAATGAAATGATGACGAACTTCAATATGCTTAGTTTGAGAATGTTGCACGGGATTGTGAGCAATTTTAATAGCACTTTCATTGTCACAAAGTAATGGAACATGTTTCACATATATCCCATAATCTTTAAGAGTTTGGGTCATCCAAAGTAATTGAGCACAACATGATCCAGCCGCAATGTATTCCATTTCGACGGTGGATAAGGATACCGAGTTTTGTTTCTTGGAAGACCAAGACACAAGAGATCTACCAAGAAATTGACAAGTACCCAAAGTGGACTTTCTATCAACCTTATCACCGGCATAGTCTGAATCGGAGTAGCCAACAAGATCAAAGGAAGCCCTCTTTGGATACCGAATGCCAAAATTTGGTGTATGGATTAAGTACCTCACTATCCTTTTCACGACCTTAAGATGACATTCTTTAGGAGCATCTTGATATCGTGCACACATGCACACACTTAGCATAATATTGGGACGTGAAGCACATAGATATAACAATGAACCAATCATAGAGCGATAAACCTTTTGATCAACCGGTTCACCATCTTTGGTTAAATCAAGATGTCCACTAGTAGGCATGGGTGTAGTCATACCTTTGCATTCTTGCATATTGAACTTCTTGAATAAGTCCTTGGTGTACTTCATTTGAGATACAAAGGTGCCTTCCTTAGTTTGCTTTATTTGCAAACCGAGAAAGAATTTGACTTCACTCATCATCGACATCTCAAACTTCTCTGACATTAGCTTTCCAAACTTTTCACTAAAATGAGGGTTAGTTGATCCAAATATAATATCATCGACATAAATTTGGCACACAAATAGTTGTCCATTAACCCTTTTAGTAAAAAGAGTAGAATCTATTTTTCCAATTTCAAAGCCTTTTTCAATAAGAAACTTGGTCAAGCATTTATACCATGCTCTAGGAGCTTGTTTAAGACCATAAAGAGCTTTGTGAAGTTTGTAAACATGATTAGGTTTCTTAGGATTGACAAATTCGGGAGGTTGCTTAACATAAACTTCCTCCTCTATTTCACCATTTAGAAAAAGCACTTTTAATGTCCATTTGGTACAAGGTGATATGATGATGATTAGCATAGGCAAGTAAGATGCGAACAGACTCAAGTCTAGCAACGGGGGCGTATGTCTCACCATAGTCCATACCTTCAACTTGAGTGTAGCCTTGGGCGACGAGATGTACTTTGTTGTGAACTACTTGTCCATCTTCATATTGCTTGTTGTGAAACACCCATTTGGTACCGATGATGTTGTGGTTGTTGTCGGGCTTCTCAACTAATGTCCAAACTTGATTTCTCTCAAAGTTGTCTAGCTCTTCATGCATGGCATTTATCCAATCCGGATGTTCCAATGCTTCTTCAACCTTCATAGGTTCAATGCTAGAGATGAATGAGTAATGTTCACAAAAGTTAGCTAAACGAGTTTTAGAGCGAGTGATTCTCCCGGTTTGGATATCATTGTATATTTACTCGACGGGATGGTCTTTAGAAATTCTTGCTTGAACTCGTGAAAGCTTTTGCTTGGATCTTGGTTGAACATCTTCTTCATCTTGTTCTTGTTCTTGGCCTTCTTTGTTGTTGACGTTGTCGTTCTCTTGTCGTGGTGGAGAAGGAGTTGTTGGCGTTCATCTTGGTGCACTTCCTCGTTTTCTTCATCTTGGTGTGTCGCACTTGTGGATGCTTCCATATCAACTCTTGGTTCACCTTGTCGTGAGGTAGAAGCTTCCACTTAGACGGACGAGGTACTCTCCTTCACCTCCGTTGGACGAATCTTGCCAATAGACAAGTCTTGGATTGCTTCCGAAGGGTCTTTGTCTCCTACATCAACTGGCAATTTCTCTACTTGCGAGCCATTAGATTCATCAAACTTCACATCTACCATCTCTCCAACCTTTTGGGTGAAATTGTTGTAGACACGGTATGTGTGAGAGTTTGAGCCATAACCAAGTAGGAAACCTTCATGAGACTTAGGAGCAAATTTAGAATGACAATGTTTATCAAGAATGTAGCACTTTGAGCCGAATACTCGAAAGTATCCAACTTGTGGTTTGTTACCGGTGAGGAGCTCGTATGCCGTCTTGCCGAGCAGCTTGTGAAGATACAAGCAATTTGTTGCATGACAAGCTGTCTCAACCGCTTCCGCCCAAAAGTGCTTTGGCGTCTTGTACTCATCAAGCATCGTTCTTGCCATTTCGATGAGTGTCCGGTTTTTCCTCTCAACAACTCCATTTTGTTGAGGTGTGTACGTAGCCGAGAACTCATGTGAAATCCCTTCTTCGTCAAGAAAGGTGTCCACATTTGTGTTCTTGAACTCTATTCCATTGTCGCTGCGAACCTTCTTGATTTTCACTTCAAATTGATTTTGGGCCTTCCTAGTGAAGTTTTTGAAGATCTTTTGGACCTGCGATTTGTCATCAAGAAAGAACACCCACGTAAATCTTGAAAAATCATCAAATATGACTAGTCCAAATGAGTTACCACCGAGACTCTTGTAGGCATTTGGACCAAAGAGATCCACGTGAAGTAGCTCGAGTGGTCTTCTCGTGGTCATGATGTTCTTCACAGGATGCCTTCCTCCAACCTGTTTACCTGCTTTACAAGCACTACAAAGTCTATCCTTATCAAATATGACATCGTTAATGCCAAGGATATGATTTTCTTTAATAAGCTTGTCAAGGTTTCGCATACCAACATGACCTAATCGTCTATGCCATAACCAACCTTTAGAGGATATAGCAATTAAGCAAGTTCTAGGTTGAGCCTTTTTAGTGAAATCAACAATGTAAAGATTACCTCTGCGTATACCGGTAAAGACTATTTTATGATTATCTCTACGAAACACTTGGCAATCTACTTCAGTGAATAGGACATTGAAACCGAAATCAGCAAGTCTAGATACTGAAAGTAAATTGTAGCCAAGAGATTCAACGAGCATGACATTTTGTATGGAGCTATCATGTGAGATGGCCACCTTACCGAGGCCAACCACCTTACCCTTGAGTTATCACCAAAGGTGACATACTTTCGAGGGCCATCATTTTCAGCAAGCTCACGAAACATATCTTTATCTCCAGTCATATGATCAGTACATCCACTATCAAGAACCCATTCCTTTCCTCCGGCCATGTAGCCGCGAAGATTTGCCATAAGACCAAAGTGTCTCATCGCATCATCAAGGTCATAGTCACTATCATCATCCTCATCAGAGTATCCATGTTCAACATCATCTTGTGATTGATCAATTCCTAGAGAGGGTAATTCATTAGATAAATGATCATTTCTATAGTTATCTTTATGAATTCTAATAGCCCTGGAAATGATATTGCTAATGATTCCAACATCTCCTTTGGCACTCGTAATATTAGTAAGCTCAAATAAGCAGTCACCAAATTTGGGATCATTGGAATTCATCTTAATCAAGGCAATGGATTTATGGAGAATTTCATCTAGATCTTTCAAGCAATAATTTGGAAAGAGTTCCTCAAGAAATTTCCATATGGTGTAGGCACACTTAAGAGTAGGCAAACATCCAATCAAGTTTCTAGGCAAGCCTCAAGTGATAAGATTAATAGTTCTAAGGTTGCGGATCATGTCAATTGACTTATCAAGGGTAGGATGCATGGGATCAACATGAGGTGCACAAGGGCTAGCAATATACTTGCTCAAATGATATTCATTGAAAATCTCAAGCATTCCATTTTTTCACTCATGAAAATATTCTCCATCAAGAATAGGCACTCTATGTCTAAGACTCCCCAAAGTAGACACATCCATCTTCCTCCAATGGTGTTTAAACCAAGGCAATGGAGACCAAAGCTCTGATACCAATTGAAAGGATCGAGAAGAGGTGTCTAGAGGGGGGTGATTAGACACTAAGTGCTAAAAGTTGCAGTTTTTAATTTTCTTAAGTTGAAGTGGAGTTTAGGCACAAGTTTAACAAACACAATACATATCAAGCAAGCATGCAACAAGTAAATGAGCAGCGGAAAGTAAAGCATGCAACTTGCAAGAATGTAAAGGGAAGGGTTTGGAAGATTCAAACGCAATTGGAGACACAGATGTTTTTGTCGTGGTTCCGATAGGTGGTGCTATCGTACATCCACGTTGATGGAGACTTCAACCCACGAAGGGTAACGGTTGCGTGAGTCCATGGAGGGCTCCACCCACGAAGGGTCCACGAAGAAGCAACCTTGTCTATCCCACCATGGCCATCACCCACGAAGGACTTGCCTCACTAGCGGTAGATCTTCACGAAGTAGGCGATCTCCTTGCCCTTACAGACTCCTTGGTTCAACTCGACAATCTTGTCGGAGGCTCCCAAGTGACACCTAGCCAATCTAGGAGACACCACTCTCCAAGAAGTAACAAATGGTGTGTTGAGGATGAACTCCTTGCTCTTTTGCTTCAAATGATAGTCTCCCCAACACTCAACTCTCTCTCACAGGATTTGGATTTGGTGGAAAGAAGATTTGAGTGGAAAGCAACTTGGGGAAGGCTAGAGATCAAGATTCATATGGTAGGAATGCGATATCTTGGTCTCAACACAAGTGTAGGTGGTTCTCTCTAAGAAAATATAGGTTGGAAGTGTAGTTTCATTCTGATGGCTCTCTCCACAAATGAAGAGGAGGTGGAGGGGTATTTATAGCCTCCACACAAAATCTAACCGTTACACATAACTTCCCAAACTCGATGGGACCAAATGGTTAAACTCGGTCGGACCGATTCAGCAAAGCTAGCGACCTTTAGGATTTTCGGTGGGACCGACATGCAACTCTGTAGGACCGATATGGTTAGGGTTAGGGCATAACGTAATCTCGATGAGACCGATTACACAAACTCGGTGAGACCGATTTTGGTAATAAGCTAGCTAGAGAGTTGGTCAGGTAAACTCGGTGGGACCGATCGCTCATTTCGGTGAGACCGAAATGTTACGAAGGGAAAACAGAGAGTTTACATTGCAATCTCGGTGGGACCGATCACAAGTTTCGGTGAGACCGAAAGTATTGCAATAGTCAACAGAGAGTTTGCAATCCCATCTCAGTGAGACCGAGATCCCTATCGGTGAGACTGATTTGCCTAGGGTTTGTGGCAGTGGCTATGACATTTGAAACTCGGTGGCGCCGGATAGGAAGAATCGGTGGGGCCAAGTTTGACTTTTGGTTTAGGTCATATGTGGATGTGAGAAAGTAGTTGAGGGCTTTGGAGCATATCACTAAGCATTTGAGCAACAGCCTCATTAAGCAACACCTCATCCCTCCTTGATAGTATTGGCTTTTCCTATAGACTCAATGTGATCTTGGATCACTAAAATAGAAAATGTAGAGTCTTGAGCTTTGAGCTTGAGCCAATCCTTTGTCCTTAGCATCTTGAAGGGGTTTCACATCCTCTAGTCCATGCCACTTCACTGTTGAACTTATCTGAAACATACTAGATAAAAATGTTAGTCCAACAAGAGATATGTTGACATTAATTACTAAAACCACCTAGGGAGAACTTCTGCTTTCAGCATGGAATCGACACAAGTCTTGCTGATAGATGGTTGACCTGATCAAAGCCATCTCACATTCTTCCTCCAAGAGATCAACTGCGTCTTTGCGTGCTTGTTCACCTTCAGCTTCTGAGAAAAGTTCCACTCGGGGAGCGTTGTGCAATAAGTCGCTCGGAAGCACCGCTTCAGCCCCATACACCATGAAGAAAGGGGTTCGGTTAGTCGACCGGTTTGGAGTTGTTCTTAGTCCCCATAAGACAGACGGCAATTCAGTCACCCAAGCTCCAGCAGCATGCTTGAGATCGTGCATCAGTCGGGGTTTCAGCCCTTGAAGTATCAAACCATTCACCCTTTCTGCCTGCCCATTCGACTGCGGATGCGCAACAGATGCGTAGTTCACCTGTGTGCCTTGGGAAGCGCAGAATGCTCTGAACTCATCAGAATCAAAGTTGGAGCTATTATCTGTGATAATACTATGAGGTACTCCATATATGAAAATCAGTTCTCTGTGAAACTGATGGCAGTGCTTGAATCAAGATTCTTGATAGGCTTGGATTTGATCCATTTAGTGAACTTGTCGACTGCTACAAGCAAATGAGTGAAACCGCTTCTGCTGGTCTTGAAGCGTCCAACCATATCCAACCCCCAAATAGCAAACGGCCAGACGAGTGGAATAGTTTTCAAGGCTGATGCAGGCTTGTGGGACATGTTTGAGTAGAACGGACAACCTTCGCACTTGTCGACTATATCTTTTGACATCTCATTTGCTCGCGGCCAGTAGAATCCTGCTCGGTATGCTTTGGCTACGATGGTCTGAGAGGACGCATGGTGACCATAGGTCCCCAAGTGGATATCATTGAGAATCATTCGACCTTCTTCTGGCATGATGCATTGCTGAGCAACTCTAGTAACACTCTCTCTATAGAGTTGTTCACCTATCACGGTAAAGGCTTTGGATCAACGGACAATCTGACGGGCTTCATCTTCATCCTCCGGAAGCTCCTTCCTGAGCAGGTATGCAATATAAGGCACCGTCCAATTGGGGGTGATGACCAAAACCTCCATGATCAGGTCGACCACGACCGGGACTTTGATCTCAGTCAGATCGGTAGAACTTTTCGGTTGCGGGGGCTCTTCCATGAAAGGATCCTCTTGAACTGATGGGGAATGGAGGTGCTTCAAGAACACATTGCTGGGGATAGGCTTCCGAGTGGAACCTAACTTCACCAAGTCATGCGCTGTTTGATTCTTGATTTGGGGTATGTGGTGGAGCTCTAAACCCTCAAACTTCTTTGTCAACCTTCTTACTTCATTGCAATAACCAGTCATAGCTGGGCTCCTGATGTCCCACACCTTCATCACTTGATTGACCACTAAATCTGAGTCACCGTAAACCATCGGGCGACAGACCTCAAGTGAAATGGCCATACGCAACCCATACAGAAGTGCCTCATACTCACCTTCGTTTTTGGAGGAAATCAAAGTGAATCTGGAGAACATAACTGAGTTTGTCGACTCGTGGGGATACCAGGACTACCCCAGCACCAGAACCATTCAGCATCTTGGACCCATCAAAGAACATAGTCCAATGTTCCGAGTGAATCTGAGTCGGTTGTTGCTGTTCAATCCACTCGGCAAGGAAATATGCTATTGCTCTGGACTTGATTGCTTTCTTTGCCTCAAACTTGATATCCAACGGAAGGAGTTCAATTGCCCACTTTGCCACTCAACCAATTGCATCTCTGTTGTTTAGAATTTCTGACAATGTAGCATCGCTGACGACTGAAACTGGGTGATCTGAAAAGTAGTGTGCAACTTTCTTCGCAGTCAAGTAAATTCCATAGACAAGCTTCTAATAATGCGGATATCTCTGCTTGGATGGAGTCAAGACTTCAGAAATATAATACACTAGGCGTTGAACTTTGTAGGCTTTGCATTCTTCTTATCGCTCGACCGTGAGCACTATGCTGACAACCTGTCCAGTGGTTGCTATATATAGTAGTAGAGGCTCTTTGATGGCTGGGGCAGCAAGCACCGGCTGGGCAGAAAGCAGGGCTTTGAGCTCTACAAACGCTGCTTCAGCTTCAGGAGTCCACTCACACTTGTCAGACTTCTTCATCTGTTGGTAAAGAGGTAATGCCTTTTCACCGAGATGAGAAATGAATCGACTCAGAGCGGCCAAACAACCAGTAAGCTTCTGAACGTCGTGCACACGCACAGGGCGTTTCATTCGGAGGATTGCACCAACTTTTTTTGGGTTTGCATCGATCCCTCGTTCGGAAATGAGGAAACCGAGTAACTTTCCACCTGGGACTCCGAATGTGCACTTCGACGGATTAAGCTTGATATCATATCTCCTCAAATTGGCAAAGGTTTCAGCGAGGTCAGTCAACAGGCCGGAACCTTTACGCGACTTGACCACGATGTCATCCATGTATGCTTCCACATTCTGACTGATTTGAGTGAGCAAGCACTTCTGAATCATGCGCATGAATGTGGTGCCAATGTTTTTGAGACCAAAAGGCATGGTAACATAGCAAAAACACCTGAATGGGGTGATGAAGGCGGTTTTTATTTCGTCGGGTCCATACAGTCGGATCTGATGGTACCCGGAATATACATCCAAAAAGGATAAATGCTCACACCCTACAGTTGAGTCGACAATCTGGTCGATTCGAGGGAGAGGGAAATGATCTTTCGGGCAGGCCCGACTGATGTGTTTGAATTCGATGCATATGCGAAGTGAATCATCTTTCTTGGGGACCATGACGACATTCGCGAGCCACTCGGAGTGGTACATCTCTCGGATGAACTCAGCTGCCGGAAGCCAAACCACTTCCTCGCTAATGGCCTTCCTTTTCTCCACAGCGGACCAATGGAGATACTCCTTGACTGGTTTTACTTTTGGGTCGACTCGCAAATGGTGCTAAGCTAGTTCCCTGGGTACACCTGGCATGTCGGACGGTTTCCATGCGAAGATGTCCCAGTTCTTATGGAGGAACTGGACGAGCGCTTCTTCATATTTGCTGTCGAGTGTTGTTGATATATGAGTCGGGGCAGCATTGGGGTTAGTCGAAAGAATGTGAACGGGTTTTATTTCACCAGATGACTGAAATGCAGACCCTGAAGCAGACTTCTTAGCGTGCAACAAATCAGTCGGGTCAGCAGTTTTTTTGTACTCTTCCATTTCTACTACTGCCATTTGCTCATCGGCAATTTTTGAACCTTTCTGGAGTCACTCTTCTGCTCTGTGCCGATTACCAGTGATTGTAATCACACCTCTGGGACCAGGCATCTTCAATTTGAGGTAAACGTAACATGGTCGAGCCATGAAATGAGCATATGTAGTCCTGCCCAGAATAGCATGGTAGGAACTGTGAAAGTCCACGACCTCAAATGTTAACTTTTCCTTGCGGTAATTCTTGGAATCACTGAAAACCACTCAGGGTGACTTGGCCGAGTGAATCAACCTTCTTCCCTGGAATGACTCCGCGGAAACGCATGTTGCTCTCGGTGAGTTTGGACATCGGAATGTCCATCCCTCGGAGGGTCTCAGCATAAAAAATGTTCAGACCACTGCCACCATCCATCAGAACCTTGGTCAATCGGGTGCCTCCAACGACTGGGTCGACCACCAACGCTTGCCGCCCGGGGGTAGCAACATGCGTTGGGTGATCGGACTGGTCGAATGTGATAGGAGTCTTGAATCACTTCAGATATGTCGGTGTCGCTGGAGCAACCATGTTCACTTCTCTATTGAAAACATCACTAGGAATGCTCTGTAGGTCGGCAAAAATCACTAAAGTGGCATTGATGTTAGGGTAACCATCGTCCCCCTCTTTGTCTTCATCCTTATCAGATTCCTTTTCTTTCTTGCTGGGACGACCCTCTTGGAAGCTCTGAATTAGGAGTCGGCACTGTCGAGTGGTATGCTTGGGGTAAATTAGGTTTCCCTCTTCATCCGTCTTAGTGTGTATATGACACAACAAATCTAGGACATCATTTCTTGCTTGATGTACTCTACTGCCAGTCGGACGGTCTCCGTCTAGCCCTTCTCTATGTGCTCGGTTTCTGTCGACCAGACCTTGTACAAGAATTGACCTCACATCAAATCTAGGCTCTCTTGGGTCGATTGGAACCCTCCGCTCATCGCTATACGGGCACCTGTCATCATACTGTCGGGGCACGTACGATTCACCCCTTGGAGGGGGTGTAGGCACTCGACGGCGGTTATCACGACCGAGTCGATGATCATACAGCTCGTGGTTCCGACCCAGGTATTGCTCTTGGCGGTGTCCACGACCCTCACGCTGCAGAGGCGATCTTGGGTTGTGAGCTGACTGGACTGTGTCCGCCACCACAGACCTACTATGGATCCTGTTGCGAGACTAAGAAACGGCTATGTTTTGTTCTCCTGCTGCCCGGAGTAGCGCTCGGATCTGCATCAAACATCTTCCAGCCTCTGATTGGGATGGCTGGATCGACTCTGCTATACGGGCTGCAGCTATAAAATTCTAAATCGGTGTGCGGTATACCTGGGGTGCAGACGGAAACAACTGTCGCTGTCGTCAACTGGACTCGGGGATCTGTCTCTAGCGCGTTCGTCGAGTGAATGCTGAAGGATCTCTAGCCGCGCGCACTCGGCCAAAGTGGCCAGGCGCACAGACTCAAGCCCCGAGCCTCGGAGGTCTCTCCAATTATGGGAGTGTGGAGCGCCTCCTCATTGCGATGGTGCAGCTCGCCCCTATGCTGTGAAGTGAGGGCTTCAGGACGATATTCCTCATGACCATGTGATGAACCGCCATCACCATCGCCACCGTTGCCGCGACAGAAACCCGGAGGGCTACGCGGCGTGTCGACCATCAGGACTTCCGCCGCAGGGTCGCTGTTGTCGCACTCGGACAGAGTCTCGGCAGAACCAGTCGACGGGTCGAATAGTCCGTAGAGAGATTCATCAGGCTCGATTGCCGCGACTTGTGGAGTGGCCGACTGACGGGCCACCACATGCTTTACCCACTGCTGAAGCCGCGATTGACCAGACCGCTTGCGACGGTGAGCGGCGAGGAGCGAAGATGTTGTGGGAGCCGACCAATACTCGGTCGACGGCTGCCATAGAAGGATGCCGAAGACACATGCGCGAAAGTGCGTCGCCCCGCGGACGGGGAGCCTCTCGACGTCGAGGGGGGCCTCCTGGACCAGGAGGAGTCGTCGGTGATGAAAATGACCGTGCTGAGATGGATCTCGCGGCCCTCAGCCAAACCGTCGCCGAAAACCATGATGATGGAGATCGGGAAAATTGCAACCTCACTGAAAGTCGCTAAGACATCTGCCCCACGGTGGGCGCCAACTGTCATGGGAATAAGTCTGAGAGTAGAATAGGGGGTACGTAGGAGGATGCAAGATCCTAGCTACGGCAAGGTTATGCACGCAAGATTTATGAGTTCAGGCCCTTCTCGGAGGAAGTAACAACCCTACATCTCAGTGCCCAGAGGCTTGGTCGATTGGTTTATGCGTGAGAGTTACAGGGGGTGCGAACCTTTGTGCCGGTGGAGGTGGGTGGCTTATATAGAGTGTGCCAGGACCCGAGCCAGCCCATGTTACAAAGGGTTCAATGTACATTAAGACAGAGTGTTACTCATAACGCCAGTAATAAAGGAGTATAAATGATCTTTTAAGTCTACAAAGTGATTGCCTGGTCGTTGCCATCCCGAGTGACGTTAGGCCTTCTCTACTCCGAGTGATTTCTTGTATCGTCGAGTGATTCATTCTCTTGGTCGAATGGAATTGGGGTATCCAAGTGAGGTTGAAGGCCGAGTGGATTGTACTCCCCGATAACTCAGCCGGTTTCTCTTCTTGTGCTTTGAATGCCTTTGTCTCTAGGGCAGTGTCCTTGGGTAGTGTGTCTAGGTCAGGCCTATGACCCTACCCAAGGTACATGTCATCGTTAGGCGCACCCTGGTGGGTTGTGCTCACCCAGGCCCACCTCCGGTGCCCATCTTTTGGTATATAAGTAATTTTTACCTAGAAAAAATAAGGAGAGGACTTTTGGGACGAAGCGCCGCCGCCTCGAGGCGGAACTTGGGCAAGAGCACTTTTGCCCTCCGGCGGAGCGATTCTGCCGGGGGAACTTCCCTCCCGGAGGGGGAAATCATCGTCATCATCATCACCAACAACTCTCCCATCCCGGGGAGGGCAATCTCCATCAACATCTTCAACAACACCATCTCGTCTCAAACCCTAGTTCATCTATTGTGTTCAATCTTGTTACTGTAACTATAGATTGGTGCTTGTGGGTGACTAGTAGTGTCGATTACATCTTGTAGTAGATTACTATATGGTTTATTTGGTGGAAGATTATATGTTCAGATCCAATATGCGATTTAATACCCCTATAATCTTGAGCATGCTTATCATCTGTGAGTAGTTACTTTTGTTCTTGAGGTCATGGGAGAAATCATGTTGCAAGTAATCATGTGAACTTGATATGTGTTCGATATTTTGATAGTATGTATGTTGTGATTCCCTTAGTGGTGTCATGTGAACGTCGACTACATGACACTTCACCATATTTGGTCCTAAGGGAATGCATTGTGGAATAGAAATTAGATGATGGGTTGCGAGAGTGATAGAAGCTTAAACCCCAGTTTATGCGCAATCCATAAGGGATCGATTGGATCCAAAATTTAATGCTATGGTTAGAATTTATTCTTAATACTTTTCTCGTAGTTGCGGATGCTTGCGGAGGGTTAATAATAAGTAGGAGGTTTTTTTCAAGTAAGAACAGCACCTAAGCACCGGTCCACCCACATTTCAAATTAGCAAAGTACCGAACACGAATTAAGCCAACATGATGAAAGTGACTAGATGAAATTCCCGTGTACCCCGAAGAACGTTTTGCTTATCATAAGAGACCGTTTTGGCATGTCCTTTTCCTCAAAAGGTTTGGGCTACCTTGTTGCACTTTTGTTACTACTATCGTTACTTGCTCGTTACAAATTATCTTGCTATCAAAATACTCTGTTACTTACAATTTAAGCACTTGCAGACATTACCTTGCTGAAAACCACTTGTCATTTCCTTCTGCTCCTCGTTGGGTTTGACACTCTTACTTATTTAAAAGAGCTATAATTGATTCCCCATACTTTTGTGTCATCAAGGCTATTTTCTGGCGTCGTTGCCGGGGAGTGAAGCGCCTTTGGTAAGTGGAATTTGGTAAGGAAACATTTATATAGTGTGCTGAAATTTATTGTCACTTGTTACTATGGAAAATAATCCTTTGAGGGGTTTGTTTGGGGTATCTTCATCTCGTCCAGAACCACAATTAGCTACCCCTCAACCTACTGCACCTACTGAAAAATATTGAATATGAAATTCCTTCGGGTATGATAGAACAACTGCTAGCTAATCCTTATGCAGGAGATGGAACCGAACATCCTGATATGCACTTGATATATGTAGAACAAATTTGTGGATTATTTAAGCTTGCAGGTTTACCCGGGGATGAAGTTATGAAAAAGGTTTTCCCTTTATCTTTGAAGGGAAAAGCATTGGCATGGTATAGGATATGCGATGATATTGGATCTTGGAATTGGAATCGATAGAAATTGGAGTTCCACCAAAAAAATTATCCTACGCATCTAGTTCATCATGATCGGAATTATATATATAATTTTTGGCCTCGTGAAGGAGAAAGTATCGCTCTAGCTTGGGGTAGGCTTAAGTCAATGTTATATTCATGCCCCAATCACGAGCTCTCAAGAGAAATTATTATCCAGAACTTTTATGCTCGGCTTTCTCATAATGATCAAACCATGCTTGATACTTCTTGTGCTGGTTCTTTTATGAAGAAGACTATTGAATTCCAGTGGGATCTTTTGGAAGGAATTAAATTCAACTCTAAATATTGGGAACTCGACAAAGGTAAAGAGTGAGGTATGAAACTTAAGTATGATTGTGTTAAATCTTTTATGGATACCGATGCTTTTCAAAAGTTTAGCACTAAATATGGACTTGACTCAGAGATAGCAGCCTCCTTTTGTGAATCATTTGCTACTCATGTTGAACTCCCTAAAGAGAAGTGGTCTAAATATCACCCACCTATTAAATAAGAAACTAAAGAACCGGTACTGGTTAAATAAGAAACTATACTTTATAATGTTGATCCAGTTATTCCTTCTGCATATATAGAGAAACCACCTTTCCCTGTTAGGATAAAGGAACATGCTAAAGTTTAAACTGTGGTAAACAAAAGCTATATTAGAACACCTAAACCTTGATGAACAAATTAAAATAGAACCTATAATTGCTATGGTTAAAGATCTCTTGGAAGAAGATATGGATGGTCATGTTATTTACTTCTGTGAAGAAGCTGCTAGAATTGCCAAACTTGATAAAAAGGATAAACATAGATCTCAGTTAAAATAGGAGACCACTGTTATCATGGTTTATGTGACATAGGTGCTAGTGTGAGTGCTATTCCCTACACCTTATATCAAGAAATTATGAATGATATAGCACCCGTAGAAATAGAAGACATAGATGTTACTATTAACCTTGCTAATAGGCACAATATCACCGATTGGGATTATTAGAGATGTTGAAGTCTTGTGTGGGAAAATTAAATACCCTACTAATTTTCTTGTTCTTGGTTCCCCACAAGATGACTTTTGTCCCATTATCTTTGGTAGACCTTTCTTGAACACCGTTAATGCTAGAATAGATTGTGAGAAGCAAACTGTCGGTGTTTGTTTTGGTGCTGAGTCTCATGAATTTATTCTTTCCAAGTTTAGTAGAAAGCTTCATGAAAAAGAATTGCCTAGTAAGGATGAATTAATTGGTCTTGCTTCTATTGCTGCACCACCTACTGATCCTTTAGAACAATATTTGCTAGACCATGAAAATGATTTACATATGCATGAAAGAAATTAAATAGATAACAATTTATTTGAACAACGTCCTTTGCTTAAACAAAATTTTCCTATTGAACCTCTAGGAGGTCCTCCTCCACCTAAAGGTGATCCTGTGTTTGAATTAAAACAATTGCCAGACACTTTGAAATAAGCTTATCTTGATGAAAAGAAGATATATCCTGTTATTATTAGTGCTAACCTTTCAAAACATGAAGAAGAAAGATTATTAAAAGTTTTGAGGAAGCACCGAGCTGCTATTGGATATGCTCTTGATGATTTAAAGGGCATTAGTCCCACTCTATGTCAGCATAAAATTAATATGGAACCTGATGCTAAACCCGTTGTTGATCACCAACATCGGTTAAACCCGAAGATGAAAGAAGTGGTAAGAAACGGAAATATTAAAACTTCTAGAAGCAGGTATAATCTATCCTATAGCTGATAGTAGATGGGTAAGTCCTGTTCATTGTGTCCCTAAGAAAGGAGGTATTACTGTTGTTCCTGATGATAAGAATGAACTTATTCCACAAAGAATTGTTACAGGCTATAGAATGGTACTTGATTTTAGAAAATTAAACAAAGCAACTAGAAAAGATCATTACCCTCTGCCTTTTATTGATCAAATGCTTGAAATATTATCCAAGCACACACATTTTTGCTTCCTTGATGGATATTCTGGTTTTTCACAAATACATGTTTCTCAACCTGATCAAGAAAAGACCACTTTTACTTGTCCCTTTGGAACTTATGCTTATAGATGTATGCCTTTTGCTTTATGTAATTCACCTGCTACCTTTCAAAGATGTATGACCACTATATTCTCCGAATTTTGTGAAAAGATTGTTGAGGTTTTCATGGATGACTTTTCTGTTTATGGGAAGTCTTTTGATGATTGTCTAAGAAATCTTGATCGAGTTTTGCAGAGATGTGAACAAACAAATCTTGTCTTGAATTGGGAGAAGTGCCACTTTATGGTTAATGAAGGCATTGTCTGGGGTCATAAATTTTTTGAAAGAGGTATTGAAGTGGACAAAGCTAAGGTTGATGCAATTGAGAAAATGCCATGTCCTAAAGATATAAAAGGTATTCGTAGTTTCTTAGGTCATGCTGGTGTCTATAGGAGATTATCAAAGACTTCTCTAAAATTTCTAGGCCTCTTACTAGTCTCTTACAAAAGGATATTCCTTTTTGTTTTTGATGATGATTTTTTAGAAGCCTTTGAAACACTCAAGAAAACCTTAATTTCTGCACCTATTGTTCAACCATCTGATTGGAACTTGCCTTTTGAAATTATGTGTGATGCTAGTGATTATGTTTTTGGTTCTGTTCTAGGACAAAGAGTTGATAAGAAAGTGAATGTTATTCATTATGCTAGTAAAACTCTAGACAGTGCTCAAAGAAATTATGCTACCACTGAAAAAGAATTCTTAGCACTGGTGTTTGCTTGTGATAAATTTAGACATTATATTGTTGATTCCAAATTAACTGTTCACACAGACCATGTTGCTATTAAATATCTTATGGAAAAGAAAGATGCTAAACCTAGACTTATTCGGTGGGTTCTCTTATTACAAGAACTAGATGATACCCCGCACGTTGCTGTGGGAATTAGTTGTATTATATTTTGATGAGATTTAGTTATATGTAATATTAATCTTAGATCAGTAACTAAGAACTTGAATAGAACATAATGTACAGTATAGGATTATTCTTTGGTTTAAAAAATATTTGTTATATATAAGTAGCATAATATAATGTACGCCGGGCCTTTATCCATGCATAATATGGATCTGCAGACTACTTTCAGGAAAAACAATGTTAATAGTTAGCTTAGCATAGTAAACATCACGAGCAAGTTGGGAGATCATATGGCATCACCGCAATTTTGTATAGTACAATTGCACTTAATTTTCCCTCAAGAAAAAAATTACCTTGCTTAATTTTGTTCATGCTATTATTCCCTGAAGACTTTGTATTGGCTGGTAGCATTGTCCATGGAATTAGTAGCTAGCAATTAACTACGAAGAGAAAAACAAATATAGAGTCGATTAAATTCCGTATGAAAAATCTTACATGTTAGCATTTACAAAACCATATTCCAAAGAAAAGTTCGCAAATAGATATCCGGACATGTAGTGACCTATTGGTATATCAAAAAGTATGTGCTAGATACACAAAACATGTGCATAATTTAGGACATGTAGTGATTGTTGACTGTATTTAGATTTAATTTCCAATTGCACTTGGTTGCAGTTGTTGAACTGTTTGTATAAATTTGATGTTTCATGTTATCCTTGTAGAACTTAGAAAATCACGTTACTTCACTTCCCTTTCCACCAGGTGTCAGTTTTCCTATATCACTTGGATGCAATCGATAACTTATCAAAGTTTAAAAAATACTGAAATGTTGTATCAACGCCATAAGAATATTCAACATGTGTACTTGTGATCTCAAAAGAAAAATGGCATGTACTGTTAATATGTCAGAAACGCACTATATATGATCAATAGTTATGCCATTCAGATTTAAGCCACCCAGTTATGTCTTCTCTCAGCGCTGACGGACATGTGCCTATATCCTATGACAATATAACCAAAGGGGTGTTAAATGGACTATATATTTGGAAATTTAAAAAGTACATGCATGAGAAGTTGAAGCATCAAACCTGAAAGTGAAGGATGTTTTGCACCATAAAGATCGGTCGGATTCAAGAGTAGAGAAAATTATCATCAGTTATGCGTATATGAGATATTGTTTCTGAGAAGGTTTTTGGTCATTTTTTAGATCATATTAATTTGGTTAAACATAAGGGAATGCGTAGAATGCACTCTATACCTGCAAGAATAAAACAAACAAACCATTTTATTAGCAAAACATCCAAATTGTAGTATATATATAATCACAAAGTGACAACATTAACCATAAGAAATCTTGAGTAGATGATCTCGTTGTATAGTGCATAGAGTTAATCGTTGTAGACGAATTAAAATGCAGCAAGAAGCCAACATCACTGCCTACCTCTATCGGGTAGGATTGCTAGCAGTCAGAAGGTTGAGCAGAAATCAAAGAGGCAGGTATTTGGGACCATCCTAATGAACAAAAACATGTGAAGGCCGATGAATTAGAATGCAGAAATAAGGGCTTGAAAGATCAGACGCGGGAAGAAACATCAGTGCGTACCTCCGTGCAGTAATAGAAGTAGGAATTAACGGATTTCTAACAACATGTGGCCCGCTGCAAAATCATGAGCACAGAGCTATTCCAACAAATAACTAAAAAGAAAGATGATAGATCCAGATGCTATGGCGAAAAGGAATAGAGAGATTATAGGAATCAAAAGAGAAATTGCGACATTGATGAACCAATCTTAATTACTTGGGAAGAACTCTTCATGTGCAAAACTTGATTATCTAGAAATAGTCAAAAGGGGAAAATACACAACTTAGCTGGAGTGCGTAGTAGAAACATCTTTGCACGGTGTCCGGATGTGTGCGTTGGCCAGGTGTTGCGGTGAGGGAGGTAGCCGCAGAACGCAATGGCCTCCATTAGAGGAGCGAAGCTTCTGATGTGGATCGCGGTGAGAGAGGCAGCCAGAGTGTCGTCCATAGGAGGAGCGACGCTTTCGATGTGGGTCGATGGTAGTTGTGCGTCCAGCTTGGCCGACACCCGACACGCATGACCGGGTGAGGAAGGCGACGACTATGTGAACGCAAGAAGAACCTGCTGCTAGGTTGGGCGGCGCAGACGGCCGGTGGAGGAGCGATGCCGGAGCTACCATGGACGGAATGAAGACATGGACAGGGAGAGAGGACCAGGGCACCGCCATCTTGATGATGCAGGAAGCATACTTGCAAGGAGAACGTAGGTCCAGATAATCCTGGAGTGCGGCGGAGGTGAGCCTGATCAGTGGTCGGAGCACATGGCGTGGAGATGGGATCCCAGTCGCCGCTCACTACGGGAAAAGAATTCTGAAGGAGGGATCGATCGGTTGCTGCTTGCTTAAGATGAGTAACGGTGAAGGGGAGAAAATAAATAAAATATGCGATGGGAAGGGGAGACGATTGCGCTGGGCATTAATATGGTTGAATTCATAGCGGGTAGCGGCACGCACGTTAGATGGTCGGTGGAGATTATCGCGGCTGCAGGGTGGGCGTCGCACTACAGCTGATCCAATGGATAACGCAGGTACGCAACAGTGCCATGGGACAGCAAAACGTTATTTCCATAATGACGTGGGAACAATTTTTACTGAGGTGGCATGATTGATGACGTGGATAGCCTGCATGCTTAGATAAATATGGTAGGGGGGGTGAATCTCTTAGATATATAGGATTTGATTTACATATCATTGATAGAAAAGGACCTGAGAACCCAGAAGCTGATAATTTATCTAGGCTTGAAAATGTGCTTGATGACCCACTACCTATTGATGATAGCTTTCCGGATGAGCAGTTAGCTGCAATAAATGTTGCTCACATCACTCCTTGATATGCTGATTATGCTAATTACATTGTTGCTAAATATTTACCACCTAGCTTTACATACCAATAAAAGAAAAAAAATTCTTCTATGATTTAAGACATTACTTTTCAGATTACCCGCATCTTTATAAAGAAGTAGTAGATGGTATTATTAGACATTGTGTACCTGAGCATGAACAGGGATGAATCCTACATAAATGTCACTCCGAAGCTTATGGAGGGCATCATGATGGAGATAGAACTGCTCACAAGGTATTGCAATCTGGATTTTATTGGCCTACTCTCTTCAAGGATGCCCGTAAGTCTGTCTTATCTTGTGACGAATGTCAAAGGATAGGTAATATCGGTAAGCGTCAAGAAATTCCTATGAATTATTCACTTGCTGTTGAACCATTTGATGTTTGAGGATTTGATTACATATGACCTTTTCCTTCCTCTAATGGGTATACACATATTCTGGTTGCTGTTGATTATGTTACTAAATGGGTAGAAGCTATTCCAACTAGTAGTGTTGATCACAACACCTCTATTAAAATGCTTAAGGAAGTTATTTCCCCAAGGTTTGGAGTCCCTAGATATTTAATGACTGATGGTGGTTCACACTTTATTCACGATGCTTTCCATAAAATGCTTGCAAAGTATGATGTTAACCATAGAATTGCATCACCTTATCATCCTCAGTCTAGTGGTCAAGTTGAACTTAGCAATTGATGTCTACTACACAACCTTCTTCTTGTAGATGTTATAGGGCCTCCAAATGCAGAGGTTTGTAGGATAGTAGCAAATTTCCCTCAAGTGGATGACCTAAGGTTTATCAATCCGTGGGAGGTGTAGGATGAAGATGGTCTCTCTCAAACAACCCTGCAACCAAATAGCAAAGAGTCTCTTGTGTCCCCAACACACCCAATACAATGGTAAATTGTATAGGTGCACTAGTTCGGCGTAGAGATGGTGATACAAGTGCAATAAGGATGGTAGATATAGGTTTTTGTAATCTGAAAATATAAAAACAGGAAGGTAACTAATGATAAAAGTGAGCGAAAACGGTATTGCAATGCGTTAAAACAAGGCCTAGGGTTCATACTTTCACTAGTGCAAGTTCTCTCAACAAGGATAACATAATTAGATCTTATAACTATCCCTCAACATGCAACAAAGAGTCACTCCAAAGTCACTAATAGCGGAGAATAAACGAAGAGATTATTGTAGGGTACGAAACCACCTCAAAGTTATTCTTTCCGATCAATCCAATGGGCTATTCCTATAAGTGTCACAAACAGCCCTAGAGTTCGTAGTAAAATAACACCTTAAGACACAAATCAACCAAAACCCTAATGTCACCTCAAGTATCCGCGGGTATGATTATATGATATGCATCACACAATCTCAGATCCATCTATTCAACCAACACAAAGAACTTCAAAGAGTGCCCCAAAGTTTCTACCAGAGAGTCAAGACAAAAACGTGTGCCAACCCCTATGCATAAGTCCACAAGGTCACAGAACTCGCAAGTTGATCATCAAAACATACATCAACTGGATCACGTGAATATCCCATTTTCACCACAGATAAGCACATGTAAGACAAACATCAAGTGTTCTCAAATCCTTAAAGACTCAATCTAATAAGATAAGTTCAAAGGGAAAACTCAATTCATCACACGAAGATAGAGGGGGAGAAACATCATAAGATCCAAGTATAATAGCAAAGCTCGTGGTACATCAAGATCATGCCATATCAAGAACACGAGAGAGAGAGAGAGAGAGAGAGATCAAACACATAGTTACTGGTACATACCCTCAGCCCCGAGGGTGAACTACTCCCTCCTTGTCATGGAGAGCGCCGGGATGATGAAGATAGCCACCGGTGATGGATCCCCCCCTCCGGCAGGATGCCAGAACAGGGCCCGGATTGGTTTTTGGTGGCTACAGAGGCTTGTGGCAGCGGAACTCCCAATCTAGGTTTCTTTTATGGGGTTTCTGTATTTATAGGAATTTTTGGCGTCGGTCTCACATCAGGGGGGTCTCCGAGTCATCCACGAGGTAGGGGGTGCGTCGAGGGGGGTAGGGCGCACCTTCCACCCACGTGGATGGCTCGGGACTCTTCTGGCCCAACTATTTTACTCCGTGGGCTTCTTTTGGTCCATAAAAATCATCAAAAATTGGCACGTCAATTGGACTCCATTTGGTATTCCTTTTCTGTAAAACTCAAAAACAAGAAAAAAAACAGAAACTGGCACTAGGCTCTAGGTTAATAGGTTAGTCCCAAAAATCATATATAATAGCTTGTAGATGCATATAAAACATCCAAGATGGATGATATAATAGCATGGAACAATAAAAAATTATAGATACATTGGAGATGTATCAAGCATCCCCAAGCTTAATTCCTACTCGTCCTCGAGTAGGTAAATGATAAAAACAGGATTTTTGATGTGGAATGCTACCTAACATATTTATCAATGTAATCTTCTTTATTGTGGCAAGAATATTCAGATCCATAAGATTCAAAACAAAAGTTTAATATTGACATAAAAACAATAATACTTCAAGCATACTAACAAAGCAATCATGCCTTCTCAAAATAACATGGCCAAAGAAAGCTATCCCTACAAAATCATATAGTCTGGATATGCTCTATCTTCATCACACAAGGTATTTAAACATGCACAACCCCGATGACAAGCCAAGCAATTGTTTCATACTTTTGATGTTCTCAAACTTTTTCAATCTTCACGCAATACATGAGCATGAGCCATGGACATAGCACTATAGGTGGAATAGAATGGTGGTTGTGGAGAAGACAAAAAGGAGAAGATAGTCTCACATCAACGGGCTATGGAGATGCCCATCAATAGATATCAATGTGAGTGAGTAGGGATTGCCATGCAACGGATGCACTAGAGTTATAAGTGTATGAAAGCTCAAAAGGAAACTAAGCGGGTGTGCATCCAACTTGATTGCTCACGAAGACCTAGGGCACTTTGAGGAAGCCCACCATTAGAATATACAATCCAAGTTCTATAATGAAAAATTACCACTAGTATATGAAAGTGACAAAATAGGAGACTCTCTATCATGAAGATCATGGTGCTACTTTGAAGCACAAGTGTGGAAAAATGATAGTAGCATTGCCCCTTCTCTCTTTTTCTCTCATTTTTTTATTTTTTTATTTGGGCCTTTTCTCTTTTTTATGACCTCTCTTTTCCTTTTTTTTTATTTTTCATCCGGAGTCTCATCCTGACTTGTGGGGGAATCATAGTCTCCATCATCCTTTCCTCACTGGGACAATGCTCTAATAATGAAGATCATCACACTTTTATTTACTTACAACTTGATACTTAGAACAAAATATGACTCTATGTGAATGCCTCCGGTGGTGTACCGGGATGTGCAATGAATCAAGAGTAACATGTATGAAAGAATTATGAACGGTGGCTTTGCCACAAGTACGATGTCAACTACATGATCATGCAAGGCAATATGACAATGATGGAGCGTGTCATAATAAACAGAACGGTGGAAAGTTGCATGGCAATATATCTCGGAATGGCTATGGAAATGCCATAATAGGTATCTATGGTGGTTGTTTTGAGGAAGGTAAATGGTGGGTTTATGGTACCGGCCAAAGTTGCGCGGTACTAGAGAGGCTAGCAATGGTGGAAGGGTGAGAGTGCGTATAATCCATGGACTCAACATTAGTCATAAAGAACTCACATACTTGTTGCAAAAATCTATTACTTATCGAAACGAAGTATTACGTGCATGCTCCTAGGGGGATAGTTTGGTACGAAAAGACCATCACTCGTCCCCGACCGCCACTCATAAGGAAGACAATCAATAAAAAGATCATGGTCCAACTTCATCACATAACGGTTCACCATACGTGCATGCTACGGGAATCACAAACTTTAACACAAGTATCTCTCAAATTCACAACTACTCTACTAGCATGACCCTAATATAACCATCTTCATATCTCAAAACAATCATAAGGAATCAAACTTCTCATAGTATTCAATGCACTTTATATGAAAGTTTTTATTATATCCCTCTTGGATGCCCATCATATTAGGACTAAATTCATAACCTAAGCAAATTACCATGCTATTTAGATACTCTCAAAATAATATAAGTGAAGCATGAGAGTTCAATAATTTCTTCAAAATAAAACTACTGTCGTGCTCTAAAAAGATATAAGTGAAGCGCTAGAGCAAATGACAAACTACTCCAAAAGATATAAGTGAAGATCAATGAGTAGTTGAATAATTATGTAACTATGTGAAGACTCCTTCTCATAAATAAAATTTCAGATCTTAAGTACTTTACTCAAATAGCAAGAAAAATAAAATAAAATGATAGTGCAAGGATATCACATACCATGTAAAGAAGCAAAAACTTAGGCTAAACCAAAACTGACGGATAGTTGTTGAAGAAGAAAGATGGAATGCCAACCGGGGAATCCCCAAGCTTAGATGCTTGAGACTTCTTGAAATATTGACTAGGGATGCCTTGGGCATCCCCAAGCTTGACCTTTTGTGTCTCCTTAATTCCTTTCATAGCTGCGGCCATGGACCCAGCTGTCAGCCTCTCCATGTACAGTCCACGTCCGATGGAAGCCGTTCCTTGACCACGTTGACCACGCCGCGCCGAGAGCACCAGGGCAATGGACGACGACGAGGACTAGGAAGGGGATGACATGGAGCCGGGGAAGACGCGACAGTGGATGCCCACGCGTAGAGGAGTATGAGGGTTCACTGTTTCGGCTGCGGTGTGAGGCTGCCGTCGCCACAGAATAACAGGGGGTGTGGGTGAGTAGAGGGATGGCCTGGCCAGCGGTGGGAGTAGTAGGGGCAGTAAGGCCTCCGCGGCATCACAGCCGGCAACGGGAGGCAGGAGCACGCGGCATGACTGGCACTGGTTTGGGCGGCTAGAGCAAGAAGACCAGAGGTTGAAGAAGCACTACGACCGTTGGATAGACATCATACGGTCACTGGAGCTAGAATCGTTCATATTGACTAAGTTGAAAAAGCCCTCTGTCCCTTTCAACTTAGTAGGCCCACAACTCAGCCTCCCACCAAGGTGGGTCCCAGCTAGCAGGGGGAGTATTCATTTTTTTTCTGCGTAATAAGGAGGCACTTCCGG
>NC_041386.1:462186255-462254935 GCF_002162155.2 Triticum dicoccoides
CAAAATACGGTGGCCCGTCCGGTGGGTCCCAACAGTCAGGGGGGAAACATTTTTTTCACAAAATACGGTGGCCCATCCGGTGGGTCCCTTCGATCAGCTGGAGGATGATATGTCCATTTTGCATCGTGCTTTTATATCGATATTTAATGCATTATGGGCTGTTATTACACATTATGTCACAATACTTATGCCTATTCTCTCTTATTTTACAAGGTTTACATAAAGAGGGAGAATGCCGGCAGCTGGGAATCTGGGGTGGAAAAGGAGAAAATATAAGAGACCTATTCTGCACAGCTCCAAAAGTCTTGAAACTTCACGGAAGATGTTTTCAGAATATATAAAAAATACTGAGCGCAAGAAGTTCACTAGGGGGCCACACCCTACCCACGAGGGTGGGGGGCATGCCCTACCCCCCTGGGCGCACCCCCTACCTCGTGGGCCCCTTGGTGGCCCTCCTATGGCCATCTTCTGCTATATGAAGTCTTTCGATGAGGAAAAACTCATAAGCCATCTCCTCGGACGAAACTCCGCCGCCACGAGGCGGAACCTTGGTGGAACCAATCTAGGGATCTGGCGGAGCTGTTCTGCCGGGGAAACTTCCCTCCAGGAGGGGGAAATCATCGCCATCGTCATCACCAACGCTCCTCTCATCGGGAGAGGGCAATCTCCATCAACATCTTCACCAGCACCGTCTCCTCTCAAAACCCTAGTTCATCTCTTGTATCCAATTCTTGTCTCCAAGTCCGGGATTGGTACTAGTAGGTTGCTAGTAGTGTTAATTACTCCTTGTAGTGGATGCTAGTTGGTTTATTTGGTGGAAGATCATATGTTCAGATCCTATATGCACATTAATACCCCTCTGATTATGAACATGAATATGCTTTGTGAGTAATTACGTTTGTTCCTGAGGACATGGGAGAAGTCTTGCTATTAGTAGTCATGTGAATTTGGTATTCGTTCGATATTTTGATGAGATGTATGTTGTCTTGCCTCTAGTGGTGTTATGTGAACGTCGACTACATAACACTTCACCATGATTTGGGCCTAGAGGAAGGCATTGGGGAGTAATAAGTAGATGATGGGTTGCTAGAGTGACAGAAGCTTAAACCCTAGTTTATGCGTTGCTTCGTAAGGGGCTGATTTGGATCCATATGTTTCATGCTATTGTTAGGTTTACCTTAATACTTTTGTTGTAGTTGAGGATGCTTGCAATAGAGGTTAATCATAAGTGGGATGCTTGTCCAAGTAAGGACAACACCCAAGCACCGGTCCACCCACATACCAAATTATCAAAGTACCGAACGCGAATCCATATGAATGTGATTGAAACTAGCTTGACAATATTCCCATGTGTCCTCAGGAGCGCTTTTCTCTATATAAGAGTTTTTCCAGGCTTGTCCTTTTCTTCAAAAAGGATTGGGACACCTTGCTGCACTTTATTTACTTTTGTTACTTGTTGCTCGTTACAAATTATCCTATCACAAAACCATCTATTACCACTTATTTCAGTACTTGCAGAGAATACCTGTAACGCCCCGAGACCGTTGCGCCAGGTGTCTTCCAGTTATTCGCTATCATTGTGATGTCTTTTGCTTGCGTGTTGCATTTTATCATGTCATCATGTGCATTGCATCATCATGTTTTAAAACCTGCATCCGTCCGGGTTCCCCCAGTTCCTTCTGTTGTCTGGACTGAGCCCAGCCACACTTGCACGCGCCCGCGGCATGTCCGAAATATTATTTTATAAGTGGCTGGAAAATGTTCTCGGAATGGGTTGAAAGTTGGCATGCGGTGTTGTTTTGTTGTCAGTAGACCGCCTGCCAAGTTTCATCGCATTCAGAGTCCGTTTGACGCCCCAACGGATAAATATAGCGGCAATAGTAGCCGGTCTAACGTCGGACGTTTTTGGTCTCTGGAAACCGTGCCGGGCTGCATCTCTCCCCTCTTCTCTCATACCAACCCGCTCTTCACAGTCCGCCAGACCCAACCTTACCTCTCTCGTCAGCCGCGGACCTCCTCGTGCGCGTCTGGAAGTTGTCCCGAACCCGACCCGGGCAGTCATCACCGTTGGGTTCGGATCATCCCCTAACATCTACAAAACGTCTCCGTTTTGTTAATTGGACTGCTTAGTCTATTTTTCTCGACCGCCTGATTATGATCGTACGGACCGAATACCCCCACTAACCTAATCCAATAATATATATATATTGACCAACCCTAAAATTTAGGCCGTTTTGTCCCATCGCCGCCGCCACTCCACCTACTCTCCTCTTTCATCGGGATCCCCATCCCACCAACCACCACAGCCCGAGCTCCACCTTGTTTTCCCCACCAGACCGATCCATCCCAGCCATCCCGATTCCCATGAAGGTCCTCCTCGCCACCGCCCACAGCCTCCCCTCCTTGCTACGCGAGCTGCACGAGCGCAGGAGCCGCTCGGGCACCAGGCCCCGCTCCCATCTGGATCGAGACCACCGGCGAGTCTCCCAACACCTGCGCGTTCTCTGTCTCACCGTCGTCTTCACGTGCCACGCCGGAGTTCCACCTCGCCGGAGCGGAGCTCCTCCTATCGACGCCCTCTGCTACCCAGGCAAGCCCCCTTCGCGCCCTCTCCTTCCCTTCCTCCTTTCCTGTTCTTCTCTCTCTCATATGGAGCTCTCTTTCTCCCAGAAACCATCCACGACCGACGACCTCGAGTTGCCATGGATGGGTGCCTCCAAGTTCAACCACAAACGCCGGGACCGCTCCGCCACGACCTCCTCCGGCCTCGTCTGCCCCATCCCCATCGAAGGCGCGACAAGTTCCTCTGCCTCGAGTCTCGTCCTCATTGCAGGGAGGAGGAACGCCCGCGCCCAGCCCGTGTTTGAGCAAAGCCGCCGTGCTGGAGCTTTTCCACTGTCCAGCAGGTCCCGCTGACCATCCCCTGATCTTTTCCTCTCCAGCTCCCTTCGTTTCTCCTGTACGTCTCTCACCTCCCTCTCCTGGCGTCGTTTTTCCAAGGGAATCAGGAGCTCAAGCCCCTCCATGGCCGCGCCCGACCTGCACGACCCCGCCGCCCGGATTCATGCCGCTCCGCCGTCCCGTCTCCGGCCCTGCCTGCCGGAGCCGCGTCTCCCTGTGCCCGCAGCCCCGCAGCCGTGCTGCACCTCTGCTTCGTTCGAGCAGAGGAGTTCGTTTGACCCTGCTCCCATTCGTCCTTGTTGACCCGGGTCCAGTCGATCGCCAAATCCAACCAGATCTGCCGGCCTGTTGCTTCCACCGCCTTGGGCCAAGGCCCATGAGGCCTGGTGAGAACCCCAGAGCCCTCCTTTTTTTCCTTAATGTTGGGCCTCTGCTTAGTTTCGGCCCGGCTACATTTTTCCCCTGCTAGCATTTTTCCTTATATCTAGTGCATTCATAATTACAGAAGTTTGCCATCATTTTAAAATGCTCTCACCTAAATAATCGTGCATCGGATTAAAATAAGTTATATATGAAACTTGCTTAATATTATGTGTAGATTAATAATATGCCATTTTCTTGCCATGTTAAAATGTTTAAAATGATGTTTGCATTATTTTGCTCCTATGCCATGTTAAAATGATTTATTTCATAACTAAATAACCGTAACTCGGATTTTAATAAACCTTATATGTAAATGGGGTAAAAAAATGCCTAGTTTAACATGGTGTACTTGCTTTGCATGTTTAACAACTCTAAAATATGTTTTAGGGCAGAACAGTACCAAACCTTAAAACATGCATATGAGGAGTTTCTGGACTTGTTGTTTTGTTGTTCCGGCCTCATTTAAACTTGCCTAGATTAGATAGTTTCTTCATGCTTCACCTCTTTCAATGTTAACCAACATTTAATATTGTTGTGTACTTAAACGGGAGAGAACTAAATAATTGATGTGGTGTTTTGTCAATATGCATCCCGATGCATATTGAGCTCCACTTAATTTGTAGAATTGATTGTGCACTTTGCCATGCCATGCCTCATTAAACCGGACATGCGCCATACTTGTTTGCGCATTGTGCCATGCTTATGTGTTGGTTGTTTACTATGTTGTTTGCTTCTTTCCGGTGTTGCTTCTTCGGGTTGGTTTCGATAATGTCGTGTTGTGAGGATTCGTTTGACTTCGTCTGTTTGTCTTCTTCGTGGACTCGTTCTTCTTCCTTGCGGGATCTCAGGCAAGATGACCATACCCTCGAAATCACTTCTATCTTTGCTTGCTAGTTGCTCTCTCTTTTGCTATGCCTATGTTGTGATACCGACCACTTGCTTATCATGCCTCCCATGTTGTGAACCAAGCCTCTAACCCACCTTGTCCTAGCAAACCGTTGTTTGGCTATGTTACCGCTTTGCTCAGCCCCTCTTATAGCGTTGTTAGTTACAGGTAAAGACTGAAGTTTGTTCCTTGTTAGAACATGGAGATGTTGTTCCTTGTTGGAACATGTTTACTTGTTGGGTTATCACGATATATCTTATTTAATTAATGCATCTATATACTTGGTAAAGGGTGGAAGCCTCGGCCTTAAGCCTGGTGTTTTGTTCCACTCTTGCCGCCCTAGTTTCCATCATATCGGTGTTATGTTCCCGGATTTTGTGTTCCTTACGCGGTTGGGTAATAATGGGAACCCCTTGACAGTTCGCCTTCAATAAAACTCCTCCAGCAAGGCCCAACATTGGTTTTACCATTTGCCACCTAGCCTTTTTTCTTTCCCTTGTGTCAGCCGGCTCAAGGGTCATCTTATTTTAACCCCCCCGGGCCAGTGCTTCTCTAAGTGTTGGTCCAACTGAGCGATGTCCGAGGCTACCAGGGGCAACTCTGGGCTGGCTTACCCGACGTCTTGCTCATCCGGTGTGCCCTGAGAACGATATATGTGCAGCTCCTATCGGGATTTGTTGGCACATCTGGGTGGCTTTGCTGGTCTTGTTTTACCATTGTCGAAATGTCTTGTAACCGAGATTCCGAGTCTGATCGGGTCTTCCCGCTAGAAGGTCTATTCCTTCGTTGACCGTGAGAGCTTGTCATGGGCTAAGTTGGGACACCCCTGCAGGGATTTGAACTTTCGAAAGCCGTGCCGCGGTTATGGGCAGATGGGAATTTGTTAATGTCCGGTTGTAGAAAACCTGAAGTTGACCTTAATTAAAATACATCAACCGCGTGCGTAACCATGATGGTCCCTTTCCGGCGGAGTCCGGGAAGTGAACACGGTGTTGGAGTTATGCTTGACGTAGGTTGTTTTAGGATCACTTCTTGATCATACTTTTATTGACCGTGCTTTGCCTTCTCTGCTTGCTCTCATTTGCGTATGTTAGCCACCATATATGCTAGTCTCTTGCTGCAGCTCCACCTCATACCTTTACCTTACCCATAAGCTTAAATAGTCTTGATCGTGAGGGTGCGAGATTGCTGAGTCCCCGTGACTCACAGATACTTCCAAAACCAGTTTGCAGGTGCCGATGAGTTCGTGCAGATGACGCAACCAAGCTCAGGAGGAGCTCAATGAAGATCTTGTCCTTTGTGTTGTTTCGTTCTAGTTGATCAGTAGTGGAGCCCAGTTGGGGTCGATCGGGGACCTTGTCGCTTTTGGGGTTCTTCTTTTATTTTGGTTCCGTAGTCGGACCGTGATTGTATTTGGATGTTGTAATGCTTTATTCTTGTAATTGTGTGAAGTGGCGATTGTAAGCCAAATATGTATCTTTTCCCCTATTGTATTACACGGATTGTGTGAAGATTACCTCACTTGCGACATTGCTTTCAATGCGGTTATGCCTCTAAGTCATGCTTCGACACATGGGAGATATAGCCGCATCGAGGGCATTACAAGTTGGTATCAGATCCTTCCCCGACCTTAGGAGCCCCATTGCTTGATCGTTTTTAGCAGTCGAGTTTGTGTCTAGAAAAATGTTTTGAGTCATTTAGGAATTATATATCGGAGAGTTTAGGAATTCTTTTTACTTCCCAGTCTCCTCATCGCTCTAGTAAGGCATCCTGGCGTAGAGTTTTGACTCTTCTCTTCTCAAATTTCACTAAAAAAATTTTAGGATCACGCGGCTATCTTGGAATCATTCCGATGGTTTTGTGACGAGAACATTGTCTTGGTGCCTCCTATCAAGGGTTTTGTGGAAGTGTCCCGGGGAGTTGAGCTCTGAGGTGTTGTCGTCACAATTTTATCGTTGCAGTTCTGGAATACCTGAGTTTAGTACGCTGACATCGAAAATCTCTTTTATGCAGTTCATTGGTGAGATAACCTCGACGCCACCCAGTACTGGAGTGGGAGTTCGGGAGTATCGCCATAACTTGTATAACGGATGCTTTTCGAAGGTTGAGGTAGATGATTTCCGAAGGTTTCTTGGTTATGTGTTGAAGGATGGATACAGCGGGATGTAGGATTTGTTAGTTTTGGGTGAGATATTATGCTTCCCCTGTATCCCCAACACTTGATTGCATAACTGGAAAGTTTCGGGAGTTTATAAGTGGGAATTCAAGTAGCTCTTAGGATATCTTTTCGACAGATGTATGTTATGAAATTGGGGTTCGACGTCTAGTGGTCCGCCTATCCACGGTCGGTTTTACAGTGGTCTCGTTGTGTCTTAAAGAGTCCTTGGCTATGCCAACTCGGGGAAGCTTCATATGTCATGTGCACTGCCTTGTACATGATGGTGCTATACGATCGAGCCCGTGTAGGCCCCACCACGAAAACTTCGGACGAAATCTCTATCATATGTTTGTTCCGGCTTATTCTGCAAGCCAATCCTTGTTTTGTTTTGAGTTGTGGTATTCGAGTTGCTTCAATGTCAAGTGTTGATTCCATAGCTTCCCTAAATGGTGTTCTCACATTCCTATGTGGATTCTATCCTTCTCGTTTATTGAGATTGTCATGTCAATTCTTCTCACCGGCGTGTCTCTCTTCAAGTGGATCCGTTCATTTTCAACATCCGCAAGATTCAATCTCAGTTTTCTCAACGGTTTTCATTTCTACCGTCTCCAAGTTGCCTTGGTTTTTCCCACCCTCCCTCCCTTTGTTTTTCTTCAAGGACTCAGATTTCTTAATCAAGTATCTTTTTATTCGTGTGAAGTCTCTCCATTCTTTTTCGTCAATGTTCTTATCCGGTGATTCTCAAGAAGATACTAACGGGGCTTCAAGTTATCATTATTCGTTCTTTTTCTTCTCCGATGGATTCAATTCGACTTTTCAGTGTTGATCATATTCTTTTCCGTATTTCAATGTTTTCTCATGCCGTTGCACCTCTTAATCTTCCTCGCTTGCTATTCTTTTGTTCCGGAGTGCTAAAGATATCTCAGAAGATTCGTGTTTCCACTCTTAATTCGTTCAAGCTATTTTGAGGATGTTATCTCATTCAAGCCTTTTAATTCAACCAGTGCATTCTCTCTTTTAAATCATTTCAACGGTGTTTCTTTTGAGTAGGCCCTAACCCACAGGTCTTTTTCCAGGATCTTACATGACTCTTCTTATTCTCCCGGAGCTTTTCAAATTCATCTCAAAGTTTGACGTAAGAATGAATTATCATAAGTCATATGTATTTCTCCAAGATCTATCAAATTCTTTTAACCGTTGGTTCAACCTTTCTATTCGTCATCCCGAAGTATCTCAACATTTCTTGGTGGTGTTTCTCATCGTCATTCTCTGCATTTGAAGACCAAGAGAAGAGTTCCTCTTAAATCCTTATCCGCTCTCTTGAAGATTCGTGATTCTAGCTTGTTGTCGTCCTCTCATAATTGTTTAGATTGTGAGAATTCTTTTTCCCCATCCGAATCATTTCAGGAACCTTTGCCAGTTTGATTCTCTGAAGGCCATCATCTCAGAATTATTCATTTTCAGATTTCAGCTATTGTTCTCCAAATCTTACCGGCGCATCATTCAAAGTATTCTCTTATCAGCTCATGATCTCTTCATTCTCATGTATCTAAATCCCCTCTAGCTTCTTCGTTCATTTTCAATTCTTCCCGGTGTTTCGTTATCTTTTATTCGTTCATTTGCAATTCCTATGGTGGTTCGTTCAAGATTCTTCTTCCTTCGTGTATCATATCAATTTATTCATTGTTTCAATCCTATTGGTGGTTCGTTGAAGACCTTTCCAAGTTTGACGCTATATCTATCTTAATCCTTTCTACGAGAATAAGTTGTATGCAATCTGTTGCTTGTCATTAATTTAAATTGGTGAAGGATACGCGTAACATAATTATTATTCTTATTTTCATCCAAGTGATTAATTCCTTATTCCGGAGGTTCATCGTATCACATTCTCGGTTCGAAATGCTTTATCTTTTCTTTTCCTGGAGTTCCAAGCTCTCTCAATTTTCTCATCATGAAGATCCATCTAATCATTGTAAGTCTTCACCTTGTGTTTCAACTTCTCTTTCATTTTGTTTGATCATTTCTTTTATTACCGGAGTTCATCATGGAGGCTCTACATGATGGTTCATCAAGGATTTATATCCCTTCTCCCAGTGTTCATTGAGATTTTTTTATAAGGAGCTCAAGCATTCTTCATCTTCCAATCCGGAGTGCAATTCTTTCACGCATATCTTTTGAGGTGGTGCTATGTCATTGTTGATATTTCCCTTCGTGCTTCGTGATTCACAAGTTATCAAGAATGAGATATCTTAAATTCATCAACCTCTTCGTTGGAGTTATCTTGGGTTATACTTCCTAAAGCTTCTCCTAATGATTGTCGCTATTTATGTTGCTCATATATGATCCAAGTTCTTCATTTATCCTACGGGTGAAATATTTTCTCGTCTCCTTGTTCATATCAATCCAATTCTTTTCCCTTCAGTGGCGGATTGTCACCTCATAATTTGAGTTGTATTCCATAAGACCATATCAAGCTTATTCTTTTCATTGTTGGTCTTCCAGCTACTCCGTTCTAGTATTTGTTGTAAGTGTGCTCTCTCAAGATCGTGTTCCCTTTCGTTCATTCCATTCCAGTCCATTCTTACTTTTGTTCCGGAGGCATTGTGATGTTGCTCTCTTCAACCCATCTCCTTGTTTTGTTACGATCGTGTTCTTTTCTTGGTTTATCCATTTAACAGGAGTGTTGTGCCTTTTTGCTCAACTTCTTTTCGTCTTATCAAGTCTTTCATCTTTTTTCATCTCAAGTGCTATCCGAATTTGTAATTCCTTATTCCGCTTCCCTACCAGAGTGCTTTCAACTTCATTTAACTCCGCTGTATTCTTTTCTTGATATGGCTTAACCTTTGCAAGGTTCTTTGGTTTCACTCGTTTGTCAAAGGAGCAACTTAGTTTTACCTCTTCTCTTCCTCTTCCGTTTTCTCTCCGGTGCCATTCTAGATCTCGGGACGAGATCCTCTCGTAGTGGTGGAGTGTTGTAACGCCCCGAGACCGTTGCGCCAGGTGTCTTCTAGTTATTCGCTATCGTTGTCATGTCTTTTGCTTGCGTGTTGCATTTTATCATGTCATCATGTGCATTGCATCATCATGTTTTAAAACCTGCATCCGTCCTGGTTCCCCCAGTTCCTTCTGTTGTCTGTTTTGAGCCCAGCAACACTTGCACGCGCCCGCGGCATGTCCGAAATATTATTTTATAAGTGGCGGGAAAATGTTCTCGGAATGGGTTGAAAGTTGGCATGCGGTGTTGTTTTGTTGTCAGTAGACCGCCTGCCAAGTTTCATCGCATTCGGAGTCCGTTTGACGCCCCAACGGATAAATATAGCGGCAATAGTAGCCGGTCTAACGTCGGACGTTTTTGGTCTCTGGAAACCGTGCCGGGCTGCATCTCTCCCCTCTTCTCTCATACCAACCCGCTCTTCACAGTCCGCCAGACCCAACCTTACCTCTCTCGTCAGCGGCAGACCTCCTCGCGCGCGTCCGGAAGTTGTCCCGAACCCGACCCGGGCAGTCATCACCGTTGGGTTCGGATCATCCCCTAACATCTACAAAACGTCTCCGTTTTGTTAATTGGACTTCTTAGTCTATTTTTCTCGACCGCCTGATTACGATCGGACGGACCGAATACCCCCCCTAACCTAATCCAATAACGTATATATATTGACCAACCATAAAATTTAGGCCGTTTGTCCCATCGCTGCCGCCACTCCACCTACACTCATCTTTCATCGGGATCCCCATCCCACAAACCACCACAGCCCGAGCTCCACCTTGTTTTCCCCACCAGACCAATCCATCCCAGCCATCCCGATTCCCACGAAGGTCCTCCTCGCCACCACCCACAGCCTCCCCTCCTTGCTACGCGAGCTGCACGAGCGCAGCAGCCGCTCGGGCACCAGGCCCCGCTCCCGTCTGGATCGAGACCACCGGCGAGTCTCCCAACACCCGCACGTTCTCTGTCTCACCGTCGTCTTCGCGTGCCACGCCGGAGTTCCACCTCGCCGGAGCGGAGCTCCTCCTGCCGACGCCCTTTGCTACCCAGGCGAGCCCCCTTCGCGCCCTCTCCTTCCCTTCCTCCTTTCCTGTTCTTCTCTCTCTCATATGGAGCTCTCTATCTCCCAGAAACCATCCACGACCGACGACCTCGACTTGCCATGGATGGGTGCCTCCAAGTTCAACAACAAACGCCGGGACCGCTCCGCCACGACCTCCTCCGGCCTCGTCTGCCCCATCCCCATCGAAGGCCCGCCGTTGTCGCTTTTGTCCGGCGTGACCAGCACGACAAGTTCCTCTGCCTCGCGTCTCGTCCTCGTTGCAGGGAGGAGGAACGCCCGCGCCCAGCCCGTCTTTGAGCCAAGCCGCCGCGCTGGAGCTTTTCCACTGTCCAGCAGGTCCCGCTGACCATCCCCTGATCTTTTCCTCTCCAGCTCCCTTTGTTTCTCCTGTGCGTCTCTCACCTCGCTCTCCCGGCGTCGTTTTTCCCAGGGAATCAGGAGCTCAAGCCCCTCCATGGCCGCGCTCGACCTGCGCGTCCCCACCGCCCGGATTCATGCCGCTCCGCCGTCCCATCTCCGGCCCTGCCTGCCGGAGCCGCATCTCCCTGTGCCCGCAGCCCCGTAGCCGCGCTGCGCCTCTGCTTCGTTCGAGCAGAGGAGTTCGTTTGACCCCGTTCCCATTCGTCCTCGTTAACCCGGGTCCAGTCGATCGCCAAATCCAACCAGATCCGCCGGCCTGTTGCTTCCACCGCCTTGGGCCAAGGCCCATGAGGCCCGGTGAGAACCCCAGCTCCCTCCTTTTTTTCCTTAATGTTGGGCCTCTGCTTAGTTTCGGCCCGGCTACATTTTTCCCCTGCTAGCATTTTTCCTTATATCTAGTGCATTCATAATTACAGAATTTTGCCATCATTTTAAAATGCTCTCACCTAAATAATCGTGCATCGGATTAAAATAAGTTATATATGAAACTTGCTTAATATTATGTGTAGATTAATAATATGCCATTTTCTTGCCATGTTAAAATGTTTAAAATGATGTTTGCATTATTTTGCTCCTATGCCATGTTAAAATGATTTATTTCATAACTAAATAACCGTAACTCGGATTTTAATAAACCTTATATGTAAATGGGGTAGAAAAATGCCTAGTTTAACATGGTGTACTTGCTTTGCATGTTTAACAACTCTAAAATATGTTTTAGGGCAGAACAGTACCAAACCTTAAAACATGCATATGAGGAGTTTCCGGACTTGTTGTTTTGTTGTTCCGGCCTTATTTAAACTTGCCTAGATTAGATAGTTTCTTCATGCTTCACCTCTTGCCATGTTAACCAACATTTAATATTGTTGTGTACTTAAACGGGAGAGAACTAAATAATTGATGTGGTGTTTTGTCAATATGCATCCCGATGCATATTGAGCTCCACTTAATTTGTAGAATTGGTTGTGCACTTTGCCATGCCATGCCTCATTAAACCGGACATGCACCATACTTGTTTGCGCACCATGCCATGCTTATGTGTTGGTTGTTTACTATGTTGTTTGCTTCTTTCCGGTGTTGCTTCTTCGGGTTGGTTCCGATAACCTCGTGTTGTGAGGATTCGTTTGACTACATCCGTTTGTCTTCTTCGTGGACTCGTTCTTCTTCCTTGCGGGATCTCAGGCAAGATGACCATACCCTCGAAATCACTTCTATCTTTGCTTGCTAGTTGCTCGCTCTTTCGCTATGCCTATGCTGCGATACCTACCACTTGCTTATCATGCCTCCCATGTTGTGAACCAAGCCTCTAACCCACCTTGTCCTAGCAAACCATTGTTTGGCTATGTTACCGCTTTGCTCCGCCCCTCTTATAGCGTTGTTAGTTACAGGTGAAGACTGAAGTTTGTTCCTTGTTGGAACAAGGAGATGTTGTTCCTTGTTGGAACAAGGAGATGTTGTTCCTTGTTGGAACATGTTTACTTGTTGTGTTATCACGATATATCTTATTTAATTAATGCATCTATATACTTGGTAAAGGGTGGAAGGCTTGGCCTTATGCCTGGTGTTTTCCACTCTTGCCGCCCTAGTTTCCGTCATATCGGTGTTATGTTCCCGGATTTTGCGTTCCTTACGCGGTTGGGTAATAATGGGAACCCCTTGATAGTTCGCCTTGAATAAAACTCCTCCAGCAAGGCCCAACATTGGTTTTACCATTTGCCACCTAGCCTTTTTTCTTTCCCTTGGGTCGGCCAGCTCAAGGGTCATCTTATTTTAACACCCCCGGGCCAGTGCTTCTCTAAGTGTTGGTCCAACTGAGCGATGTCCGAGGCTACCAGGGGCAACTCTGGGCTGGCTTACCCGACGTCTTGCTCATCTGGTGTGCCCTGAGAACGAGATATGTGCAGCTCCTATCGGGATTTGTCGGCACATCTGGGTGGCTTTGCTGGTCTTGTTTTACCATTGTCGAAATGTCTTGTAACCGGGATTCCGAGTCTGATCGGGTCTTCTCGCTAGAAGGTCTATTCCTTCGTTGACCGTGAGAGCTTGTCATGGGCTAAGTTGGGACACCCCTGCAGGGATTTGAACTTTCGAAAGCCGTGCCCGCGGTTATGGGCAGATGGGAATTTGTTAATGTCCGGTTGTAGAAAACCTGAAGTTGACCTTAATTAAAATACATCAACCGCGTGCGTAACCGTGATGGTCTCTTTCCGGCGGAGTCCGGGAAGTGAACACGGTGTTGGAGTTATGCTCGACGTAGGTTGTTTTAGGATCACTTCTTGATCATACTTTTATCGACCGTGCTTTGCCTTCTCTTCTCGCTCTCATTTGCGTATGTTATCCACCATATATGCTAGTCGCTTGCTGCAGCTCCACCTCATGCCTTTACCTTACCCATAAGCTTAAATAGTCTTGATCGCGAGGGTGCGAGATTGCTGAGTCCCCGTGACTCACAAATACTTCCAAAACCAGTTTGCAGGTGCCGATGAGTCCATGCAGATGACACAACCAAGCTCAGGAGGAGCTCAATGAAGATCTTGTCCTTTATGCTGTTTCGTTCTAGTTGATCAGTAGTGGAGCCCAGTTAGGGTCGATCGGGGACCTTGTCGCTTTTGGGGTTCTTCTTTTATTTTGGTTCCGTAGTTGGACCGTGATTGTATTTGGATGTTGTAATGCTTTATTCTTGTAATTGTGTGAAGTGGCGATTGTAAGCCAACTATGTATCTTTTCCCCTATTGTATTACATGGGTTGTGTGAAGATTACCTCACTTGCGACATTGCTTTCAATGCGGTTATGCCTCTAAGTCGTGCTTCGACACGTGGGAGATATAGCCGCATCGAGGGCGTTACAATACCTTGCTGGAAACTGCTTATCATTTCCTTCTGATCCTTGTTGGGTTCGACAGTCTTACTTATCGAAAGGACTAGATAGATCCCCTATACTTGTGGGTCATCAAGACTCTTTTCTGGCGCCGTTGCTGGGGAGTGAAGCGCCTTTGGTAGGTGGAATTTGGTAAGGAAAATTTATATAGTGTGCTAAAATTTACTGTCGCTTGTTACTATGGAAAGTAATCCTCTAAGGAGCTTGTTCGGGGTATCTTCACCCCAACCAGTAGAGCAAAGAGTTGCTCCTCAACTTACTGGACCTACTGAAAATGAAAATGTCTGCTTTGAAATTCCTTCGAGTATGATAGAAAAACTGCTAGACAATCCTTTTGCAGGAGACGGAACAATGCATCCTGATGAGCACCTAATATATGTGGATGAAGTTTCTGGATTATTTAAGCTTGCAGGTGTACCCGGAGATGTTGTTAAGAAGAAGGTCTTCCCTTTATCTTTGAAGGAAGATGCATTGACATGGTATAGGCTATGTGATGATACGGGGTCATGGAACTACAAATGATTGAAATTTCATCAGAAGTTTTATCCTATGCATCTTGTTCATCGTGATCGCAATTATATATATAATTTTTGGCCTCGCGAAGGAGAAAGCATCGCTCAAGCTTGGGGGAGGCTTAAATAAATGTTATATTCATGCCCCAATCACGAGCTCTCAAGAGAGATGATTATTCAAAATTTATATGCTCGGCTTTCTGATAATAATCGCACCATGCTCGATACTTCTTGTGCTGGCTCTTTTATGATGAAGACTATTGAATTCAAATGGGATTTATTGGAAAGAATTAAGCACAACTCTGAAGATTGGGACCTCGACAAAGGTAAGGAGTTAGGTATAACACCTAAGTTTGATTGTGTTAAATCTTTTATGGATACCGATGTTTTCCGTAAATTTAGCACTAAATATGGACTTGACTCTGAGATAGTAGCTTATTTCTGTGAATATTTTGCTACCCATGTTGATCTCCCTAGGGAGAAGTGGTTTCAATATCATCCTCCCATAGAAGTAAAAGTAGATGCACCTATTAAAGTTGAAGAAAAGACTATCACTTATAATGATCCTATTGTTCCTACTTCTTACGTTGAGAAACCACCTTTCCCTGTTAAGATAAAGGATCATGCTAAAGCTTCAACTGTGGTTCGTAAAAGCAATACTAGAACTTATACACCTCCTGAGAAAATTAAAGTTGAACCTGATATTGCTATTGTTAAAGATCTCTTGTCTGATAATATTGATGGGCATGTTATTCATTTCCTTGATGAGACTGTAAGAATTGCTAAACCTTGTGCTAAAGATAAAAACAGACCTGTGGTAGGCATGCCTATTATTTCTGTTAAAATAGGAGATCATTGTTATCATGGCTTATGTGATATGGGTGCTACTACTAGTGCAATACCTTACCACTTATACAAAGAAATTATGCATGATATTGCACCTGCTTAGATAGAAGATGTTGATGTCACAATTAAACTTGCCAATAGAGATACTATTTCACCAATGGGAATTGTTAGAGATGTTGAAGTCTTGTGTGGGAAAACTAAATATCCTGCTAATTTTCTTGTTCTTGGTTCCCCACAAGATAGCTTTTTCCCATTATATTTGGTAGACCCTTCTTGAACACTGTTAATGCTAAGATAGATTGCAAAAAGGATGATGTTACTATCGGGTTAGATGATAGGTCTCATGAATTTAATTTCTCTAAAGTTAGTAGACAACACCATGAAGAAGAATTACCTAGTAAGGATGAAATTATTGGTCTTGCTTCTATTGCCATACCTCCTAGTGATCCTTTAGAAAAATATTTGCTAGACCACGAAAATGATATGTTTATGAATGAAAGAAGGGAAATAGATGAAGTACTCTTTAAACAGGAACCTATTTTGAAACACGATTTGCCTGTTGAAATCCTAGGGGATCCTCCTCCACCCAAGGGTGATCCCATGTTTGAGCTTAAACCGTTGCCTGATACTCTTAAATATGCTTATCTTGATGAGAAAAAGATATATCCTCTTATTATTAGTGCTAACCTTTCAAAGCATGAGGAAGAGAGATTATTGAAAACTCTGAAGAAGCATCGTGCTGCTATTGGGTATACTCTTGATGATCTTAAGGGCATTAGTCCCACTCTATGTCAACATAAAATAAATTTGGAAGAAGATGCTAAACCAGTTCGTGATCATCAATGACAGCTTAATCCTAAAATGAAAGAAGTGGTAAGAAAGGAAATACTAAAGCTCCTTGAGGCAGGTATAATCTATCCCATTGTTGATAGTCAGTGGGTAAGTCATGTCCATTGTGTCCCTAAGAAGGGAGGTATTACTGTCGTTCCTAATGACAAAGATGAATTGATTCCTCAAAGAATTATTATAGGTTATAGGATGGTAATTGATTTCCGTAAATTAAATAAGGCCACTAAAAAGGATCATTACCCCTTACCTTTTATCGATCAAATGATAGAAAGATTATCCAAACATGCACATTTTTGCTTTCTAGATGGTTATTCTGGTTTCTCTCAAATACATGTGTCAGCCAAAGATCAATCAAAGACTAGTTTTACTTGCCCTTTTGGTACTTTTGCTTATAGACGTATGCCTTTTGGTTTATGTAATGCACCTGCTACCTTTCAAAGATGCATGATGGCTATATTCTCTGACTTTTGTGAAAAGATTTGTGAGGTTTTCATGGATGATTTCTCCGTCTATGGATCTTCTTTTGATGATTTCTTGAGCAACCTTGATTGAGTTTTGCTGAGATGTGAAGAAACTAATCTTGTCTTGAATTGGGAAAAGTGCCATTTTCTGGTTAATGAAGGTATTGTCTTGGGGGATAAAGTTTCTGAAAGAGGTATTGAAGTTGATAAAGCCAAGGTTGATGCTATTGAAAAGATTTCATGCCCCAAGGACATCAAAGGTATAAGAAGTTTCCTTGGTCACGCCGGATTTTATAGGAGGTTCATTAAGGACTTCTCAAAAATTTCTCGGCCTCTGACTAATTAATTACAAAAAGATATACCATTTGTCTTTGATGATGATTGTGTAGAAGCATTTGAAATACTTAAGAAAGCATTGATCTCTGCACCTATTGTTCAGCCACCTGATTGGAATTTACCCTTTGAAATTATGTGTGATGCTAGTGATTATGCTGTAGGTGCTGTTCTAGGGCAAAGAATTGATAAGAAATTAAACGTTATTCAATATGCTAGTAAAACCCTAGACAATGCTCAAAGAAATTATGCTACTACTGAAAAAGAATTCTTAGCAGTTGTATTTGCTTGTGATAAGTTAAGACCTTATATTGTTGATTCTAAAGTAACTATTCACACTGATCATGCTGCTATTAAATATCTTATGGAAAAGAAAGATGCTAAACCTAGACTTATTGTTGATAGAAAGGGAGCTGAGAACCTTGTTGCAGACAACTTGTCTAGGTTAGAAAATGTGCTTGATGACCCACTACCTATTGATGATAGCTTTCTTGATGAGCAATTAAATGTCATAAATGCTTCTCATACTGCTCCATGGTATGCTGATTATGATAATTACATTGTTGCCAAATTCATACCACCTAGTTTCACACACCAACAAAAGAAAAAGTTCTTCTATGATTTGAGGCATTACTTTTGGGATGACCCACTTCTTTATAAAGAAGGAGTAGATGGTGTTATTAGACATTGTGTACCTGAGCATGAACAGGAATAGATCCTACACAAGTGTCACTCCGAGGCTTGTGGAGGACACCATGCTAGAGATAGAACTGGACACAAGGTATTGCAATCCGGTTTTTATTGGCCTACTCTCTTCAAGGATTCCCGTAAGTTTGTCTTATCTTGTGATGAATGTCAAAGAATTGGTAATATTAGTAGACGTCAAGAAATGCCTATGAACTATTCACTCGTTATTGAACCATTTGATGTTTGTGGCTTTGACTATATGTGACCTTTTCCTTCCTCTAATGGATATACACATATTTTAGTTGCTGTTGATTACGTTACTAGGTGGGTAGAAGCTATTCCAACTAGTAGTGCTGATCATAACACTTCTATTAAAATGCTTAAAGAAGTTATTTTTCCAAGATTTGGAGTCCCTAGATATTTAATGACCGATGGTGGTTCACATTTCATTCATGGTGCTTTTCGTAAAATGCTTGCTAAGTATGATGTTAATCATAGAATTGCATCCCTTTATCACCCTCAGTCTAGTGTTCAAGTAGAATTGAGTAATAGAGAGATCAAATTAATTTTGCAAAAGACTGTCAATAGGTCTAGAAAGAATTGGTCCAAGAAACTTGATGATGCATTATGGGCCTATAGAACTGCATATAAAAATCCTATGGGTATGTCTCCGTATAAGATGGTTTATGGAAAAGCATGTCACTTACCTCTCGAACTAGAACACAAGGCATATTGGGCTATTAAAGAGCTCAATTATGATTTTAAACTTGACGGTGAGAAGAGGTTATTTGATATTAGCTCACTCGATGAATGGAGAACCCAAGCCTACGAAAAATGCCAAGTTGTTTAAAGAAAAAGTTAAAAGATGGTATGATAAAAGGATACAAAAGCGTGAGTTTAATGTAGGTGATTATGTATTGCTATACAACTCTCGTTTAAGATTTTTTGCAGGAAAACTTCTCTCTAAATGGGAAGGTCCTTACATTATCGAGGAGGTCTATTGTTCCGGTGCCATAAAAATCAACAACTTCGAAGGCACAAATCCGAAGGTGGTGAACGGTCAAAGAATCACACATTATATCTTAGGTAATCCCATAAATGTTGAAACCAATGTTATTGAAACCGTAACCCCGGAGGCATACATAAGGGACACTTTCCGGAACGTTTCAGACTCCGAAAAGGAATAGGTAAGTGGTACGGTAAGTAAACCGACTCCAAAACAGTTTTTAAGGCAATATTTCTCCGTTTTGGAATATTTAGAAAAATAGAAAAATAAGAAGCAGTCCGGGAAGGATACGAGGCCTCCACGAGGGTGGAGGGCGCGCCCTACCCTACTGGGCGCGCCCCCCTACCTCGTGGGCACCTCGTGTGCTCTCCGGACTCTGTTTTCTTACACGTTACATATTTTGGTCGGTAAAAATTCATTATATAATCTCCCGTGGGTTTTGACTCGCATATCACGCAATTATCCTCTGTTTGTGTTTCGAGATGTTGCTGCTGCAGATTAGAGCAAGATGTCTTCGCAAGAGTCAGTCGGGGAGAGCCGGGTGTCTCATCCGGCACCGAGATCAATGACAAACAACAATGTTGACCTCTTTGGGCCAGCAACGGAGGAAGAGATGGAGGCTGATTTGAAGAGGATAGATGCCATGGAAGAGGATCAAGAAGTCACTTCCCGCTTCCGAGCTGGATTCACAATGGGAGAACTGCACAGCTCGGCTATTCCAAACTTGGTTATCCCTTCCAATGCTAGATTTCTTTCTTATGAGAATATGAAAAAGAGTGTCACTGGTTCTCCCATAGCTATGCAGTACCCTTGGGTGCAGGGAGCTTTGGCTGTTACAGGAAAACTCCGAAAGGAAATAATGGACCTCAAGCAGCAAGTCAATAAGCTTGAGGAGGAGAACCGTATCTTGAGGGGCATCATCGCCAAGAACATCCGATCACCATCCCCGAAAAGAGAGACATAATCACATGGGTATGGGCACTCCCCTTGGCAATTGCCAAGCATGGGGGAGTGCCCCGGTATCGTATCACCATCACTTTTGTCTTTACCGTTTTTCTTAGTTCGATATTTTTGGTAATATCTTGATCTAGTAGAATAAAGTTTGTGGCATGATCTAGTTTTGAGTTTTGCTTTATGATCCCTCTATGTAATCGAGTCCGTGAGCTATATATAATAAAGATTAGTGTTGAGTCAAGGGCTTGATTATTTTGCAATGATCCTAAGTGAATAAAAGAAAAGATAAATAAATAAAAAAGGAAACAAAGAGATCATATGGATCTTATGGAGAGTAATGAGCTCACATAGAAAAAGTATGATGAATAAAAGTTGTTGAGAGTTGACTTTGGTCATCGTTGCAATTAATAGGAAGTAATAAAGAAAGAGAGGTCTTCACATATAAATATACTATCTTGGACATTTTTTTGATTGTGAGCACTCATTAAAATATGACATGCTAAAGAGTTGACGTTGGACAAGGAAGACAACATAATGGGTTATGTTTTCTTACATCTGAGATAAATTATATTGTCATGGATCATCCAACATGGTTGAGCTTGCATTTCCCCCTCATGCTAGCCAAATTCATCGCACCAAGTAGAGATACTACTTGTGCTTCCAAATACCCTTAAACCAGTTTTGCCATGAGAGTCCACCATACCTACCTATGGATTGAGTAAGATCCTCCAAGTAAGTTGTCATCGGTGCAAGCAATAAAAATTGCTCTCTAAATATGTATGACTTATTAGTGTGGGAGAAAATAATCTTTATATGATCGTGTTTTATGGAAGAAATAAAAGCGACATACTGCATAATAAAGGTCCATATCACAAGTGGCAATATAAAGTGATGTTCTTTCGCATTAAGATTTTGTGCATCCAACCATAAAAGCTGTAGCGACTAGACCTCAAACAGTCTGATCTCTGTGCTTCAATGTCATCCTTGGATCAGTAATGCTGACACGCACAGTACTTGAAGGATTTATAACAGAGTAGCAATCACACACTTATTATAACAACTGTCTCAAAAGAGAACTTATTACAAATAAAATGGCTTAAGCCCATCTAATTATGATAACAGCGGAAGGCTTGGAAGATAAGTGAGTCCATCAACTCCAACAGCATCACTGAGTATAGAACCATGACCTAAAGGCACCTTACTCGTCGTCTGAAAAGTCTGCAACATGAATGTTACAGCCAGAAAACGGGTCAGCACATGGAATATGCTGGCAAAGTAACACAGTAGAGCAAGAACAGAATAATGCTATCACTACATGCATATTTGGCTGGTGGAAAGCTCTATGGTTAAAGTTTTGCACAAAGCCAATTTTTCCCAACTGCAAAGGAATAAATTTTCTTTAACTATCATGGTAGTTGTTAAACATTGAGAGCGTAGATACCCTCTCAATCCCAATTAAACATCATCATTAAAACCCAACAAAATTAATTAAAGTCTCATGATGAGATTCACATGATAATCCAAGTACTAGATACTCAAGACGTCCATAACCGGGGACATGACTAATCATGATTAGTTTATACACTCTGTAGAGGTTTGCGCACTTTTCCCCACAAGACTCGATCTCCTCCATTGGGATTCTTGCACTACATGGTGTTTGAGAAATGGATGACCGAGACATAGTCTTTCAGAAGTGCTAGCACCTTACGATCGGGTAGACCGTTACACCTACTTTCCCCTACATCCGCTAGTCTACCACTGTAAGAGTTCGCATGACTTAATCAACTATGCTAGAGCCCATAGTAGCTTGTGGCTGCACTTGGAAGTTTCTAGCATGAATAATCTCATGATCTCTTTGAGCCTGGGTGGCGGTCCATAAAGAAAAACAGGCAATCACTGGAATACCCAGGTGCCTCAATCCATCCAGATGTGTATTAAAGTTGCCACCTTAAATAAAACATTAATTAACAATCTCACATTTGTCATGGATACACTCACCCAATCCACGTCTACTAGCATAGCATGGCAATATAAGAAAATGTAGAAGTAACTCCCAAGGGTTTGATAATATAACATGTAATAGGTACTACCTCATCTACTTCCCAACCCACAATTTAATTAGATCCTATTCATGCAATGTTTGAGGATTGATCTAATGCAGTAAAACTGGGTAGTAAGAGGTATGATCAAAGTGTTACTTGCCTTGCTGATGATCCGCGAAACCTAGAGATTCGAAGTAGCAAGCGGCGCACTCCGGGTACTCTAATGCAAACAAACAAACAAACAAGCAAACAATAAGTACTCATATAATGCACAGGTAAAACTCAAATAAGAGACCTAACCAGAAAGTTCAACTTAAGAACTCTGGTTTGCAAAAAGAATCAAATCAAACAAATCAACAAAAGTCAAACGGCGAAAGAAACATGCTTCGTTTACTAATCTGGATCTAAGTTAAATTTTACAAAAGCAAAAAACTTGTTTGAGTTGGTTAAATGGAAAGAGGGTTTCGAGACGAAATTCTAGGTGCTTGAATCGCCTGATTCCGATAAACAAGCGAAAAGTTAAACTAAAACGAAAATCGGATCAGAAATCTCGATCAGAAATAATCGCGGAAAATCCGAGAAAAAGAAAAAATGACGAACAGGCTAACGAACGAACGTTCGCTGTCTGCGGCTAAACGACGAAAACCGTTCATTAAAACGAACATACAGACGAACGTCCGCTAATTAAACTGAACCGGAAAAAAAGTCAATCTAAAAAAAAGAAAACGACCGCGGTTTTTATAAAAAAACTGGGCAGTTAACCAGTGAAGACCGGCGGCGGCGAACTCCAGCGGGGCGGCGACGGTCGGCGGCGAGGCGGCGGCGGCACGTGGCGCGAGGCGGCGGCGGCGGCGGCTCGGGGCGGCGGCTAGGGTTAGGGCGGGGCTCGGTGGCTCGGGGCTGGGCTCCGCCGGCTTATAAAGGCCGGGCGGGCTAGAGTCCGGGTCGGGTACGGCCCGGCTAGGTCGGTTTGTTTTTTTAATAGTTTCGCGGAGAAAAACAAATAAAAGAAATACTAAACGGACTCCAAAAATCCCGAAATAAATTTTCCCCGGCTTCTAAAATCAAGCCGGACAAGGTGAACATTTATTTGAGGCCCAAATGCAATTTTGAAAAACGCATATTTTTCCTAAATTCAAATAAAACAGTGAAAAACTCCAAAATAAAAGTCTTATTTGATTTTTTATTAAATCCTCAATATTCCTTTAATTTGGGAAAGTCATTTTATTCTCTCTCACTTATTTTTATAATTGGAATTATTGAAGATAAAATAATTACATCAAATGATCCTATTTTCAAATTTTGAGAAAACCCCAAATATGAAAATAACGAAATCCCCAACTCTCTCCATGGGTCCTTGAGTTGCGTAGGATTTCTAGGATCAGACCAAAATGCAAATAAAATATGATATGCAATGATGATCTATGTATAACATTCCAAATTGAAAATTTGGGATGTTACAAACCTACCCCCCTTAAGATGAATCTCGCCCTCGAGATTCGGGTTGGCTAGAAAATAGGTGAGGGTGGTCCTTCAGCAGATCTTCCTCTCGCTTCCAGGTGGCTTCATCCTCGGTGTGGTGGCTCCACTGAACTTTACAAAACCTGATAACCTTGCTGCGGGTGACTCGGCTGGCATATTCGAGAATCTTGACTGGTTTCTCCTCGTAGGTCAAATCACTATCTGTCGGTGTACTAGAATAGGGGTACCCTAGTACCCCGAACTTGTGCACGGGTAGTTGCAGCACCCCGCGGCAAGGCTTGCCGGGCGAACGCCAAGATCCTCCGTGGTTCCCTTGGAGCCATTCAAGAACAAAGTATTTAAGCTCAGGAGACAAGGCCCGGCAAGAGGAGCTTGCCGGGAAGGCCAACCAAGGCACTCCAAGGAACTTGCCGTGACGCGCCATGCGCTCCGGCAAGGCAACAAGGCCCCGGCAAGAGGAGCTTGCCGGGAAGACCAACCAAGGTACCTTGAGGCCCAGTGAGCGACAAGCTTCCGGACCCGACAAGATAACAGCAGCGGCAAGGCGCTTGCCGCGGCAGGCGGCCACTCTGTGCCCACGCTCCAGCGCATCCACCAACGTGTCACTCTGGGGGCCTCTCCAGGCGCGCGTGGCGGGAGGCTGTGCAGCCAGCGGTGCGCAGTGGCATGCGAAGCTGACAAGATCGCCATCGTGGCGAACGGTGGCGCCCCTAACGGTCCTTTTCTGCACTGTTTGGGCGACTCAGACGGGCATTTAATGCCCTTGTCCCCTGCCGTCAGGGTTAGGTAGGGTGCACTGTACAAGTAACTATACCAACCACCTCACTTTTTACATTTGTACCCTTCTCTGCGTTGCCACCTGTCGGTGACCCCTTTAGCGTATAAAAGGAGGCCCACGCGCAACGTAGGGGGGGTTCGACTGGTTCGGAACCCAGAAAAACACTACGCTCTCTCTCTCTGGAGCAAGAACACAAGATAATCAAACAAGCAGCAGTAGGAGTGTTATCTCTCCGGAGAGCTCCGAAGCTGGGTAAACTGCTCGTGTGCTTCGCCTCGATCTGCTCTTCGTGTGATCTCCGCCCCCCGCCGAACCGAAAGGGGCTCGGTCCGCCGGCCCCATAGATGTTTGTGGATCAGTTTCCCCGACATCTTTGGCGCGCCAGGTTGGGGGCGTCGAGATTGTGTGAACCTGATCCGGCGTTCACACGAGCTAGATATTCATTCCCTTCATCAACATGCCACCGAAGAAGAAGACTTCGGCGGCAGCCGCTCCGTCCACGTCACTTCCGCCACCGTTGGAGCAAACGGGTGGTGGAATGGACGCCGGCGGAAGAATGGACGTCGACGAGGAAGCTTATGATGCTGCCAGGTCCAAGGACAAGGCTGCACAAACCTCGGCGACTGTACATGTTCCGCGCCACTCTCAGGAGGCGCAAGACCAACAGCGTCATGGCACTTGCAGTGCCATACGCATGATAGGCCAAGACCAAGCTGGTGGATCTCGGGGCGCTCAAGACCAGCATGCACGCCAGCGTGCTGGCACGAGCGGGGCACGGTCGCCTAGACGGGATACTGCTCCTTCTAACATCTTTAGAAGTCCGAGCACGTCCCGCTCCTCGCGCCGTCCGCCACTGCCACCCACCACTCCAGCAGAAGCTTTGGCGCGAGCTCAACTGCTCCTAGATTACCCTCCGACGTCGGACAAGATCGACGAATGGAGGGCCACCATTCAGAGTCTCATCGGCTATGCCAACGGCGACACTCCATGGCGGCCGAGCGCGTCGCCGCCGCGGCAGGGTTGCCGGGCGCGAGCCAGTGGCGACGAAACGGGTGGAGGTGCAACTACCATGCAATCACCACCCCGAAGGCCAAGATCACCGACTCGCTGGATCCACCTCGACAGCGACTCCACCGCATCGTCGGATCCACGAGCTCGTCGCGATCAGCGCCAAGTTCTTCATGATCGACAACAAGAAGACGCTCGAACTCGCATCGACCGCCGAAGAGAAGCGCGACGTCAATCCGACAAGCGCGCTGGGCCCTCTGTTGACATGCATGCGCCAGGGGAACCAGGCGATCTGCCGTACGCGGTAGGTTGCCCTGCATTCACTCGTGAGCTGCGGCAAGTCCAGTGGCCCAGCACGAAGAACTTCAAGCCAGACGTACCGGAGAAGTACGACGGCAAGACGCATCCGTCGGAGTTCCTCAGCATCTACACCATTGCGGTGCAGGCTGCCGGGGGACGGGATGACAAGATCCTTGCCAACTACTTCCCGCTGGTGCTCAAGCCCAACGTCAGATCCTGGCTCATGCACTTGCCGGACAACTCCATATCCTCTTGGGTTGATCTGTGCCATCAGTTTGTCGGCGCCTTCACAGGCGGACACAAGCCTCATGGCCAGGAGAGTGATCTTCATCTGCTCGCCCAGAAGGAAGGAGAGCCCCTCCGCAAGTACATTTAGAGATTCAGCAGTGTGCAGCACAACATCCCAGATGTCCACCCTGCCGTGATGATCAGCGTGTTCCATCAGAACGTGCGAAACCGCAGGATGCGGGAGGAAATGGCGATGCGCAAGATCAGGGACGTCAGTGAGTTATATGCACTGGCCGACAAGTGTGCACGTGCTGAGGAAGGGAGGAGACTCCCCGGAGAGAATGTAGGAGCGGGAGGATCTGACAGTGAAGATGCTGCCCCGGCAAGGAAAAACCGGCGGTGGAACAACAGGAAGAGGAAAGGCAAAGAGGTGCTAGTTGTTGAGCAGTCCGGCAACGGTGGTGGCGCCAAGAAAGCCAAAGCTGGTGACTCCGGCAAGGAGGTTGCCGCGGAGGTGGCGGTCGCCGACAAGCAGGACGGCACCAACAAGCAGTATTGCAAGATCCACCGCACCAAGGGCCATGATCTCCAGAGCTGCAAGAAAGTCGAGCAGCTTGTTGAGCAACAGAAAGCTGAATACGAGCGGCGCGACAAGGAGAAGGCCCAGGAAGGTGCTGGGGGATCCGGCAAGAAATGTCCCGGCTGAGGAGGATGCCGCGGCAAGGCCAAGCAGCGGCAAGGAGACAGACCTCCTCGCGGCCGCGACAAGGATGAAGATGACGACGACGATGAAGACATGGATGATGAGGAGACTGATGAGCAGGAGTTCCAGAAAGCCACAGAGGTCCTGTGCGTTGATGGTGGTGCTTCTCTACATACCTCGCACCGTCAGCTCAAGCAGTGGGTGCGGGAAGTTAATGCAGCAGAACCACCCGTCGAGTCACGCAAGCCTCTGAAATGGTCCAGCACGCCTATCATCTTTGATATTGAGGACCACCCTGATCGCATAACTGCGGTCGGGTGCTTGCCGATGTTGGTTTCACCAACAATCCGCAACCTCAAGGTCACTAAGATGCTAGTTGACGGCGGGGCCGGCTTGAACCTGATCTCCTCCGTGGTGCTCCAGAAACTCCAGATCCCTGACAGCGAGCTCGAAGAGACCGGTACATTTCAAGGAATCAATCCGGGAAGGAGCAAGCCGAAGGGAAAGATCACGTTGCCGGTAACATTTGGCAGCGAGCTAAACTTCAGGACTGAGAGGGTCACGTTTGATGTTGCTAACTTTCCATTACCTTACAATGGAATCCTTGGCCGTCCGGCACTCGCCAAGTTCATGGCAGCCTCTCACTATGCGTACAACGTACTGAAAATGCCAGGCCCGATAAGTGTCATCTCTGTCCCTGACGACAAGAAGGATGCTCTTATCTGTGCCGACAAGATCTACCGGGAAGCAGCAGCCGCAGCTGAACGCAAGACACTTGCTGCTGAAGCTCCCGGGGGGAAGAAGAAGACCAAGTCCGGCAAGAGCTCTGATGCCCACTACGGCAAGCGCACCTCTTCGGAGTGCTACGCTACCGTCGAGGACGCACCATCGAGCTCCACCGGCAAGTGTAAGAAGGCAATGGCAGCTCCACCTGAGACCAAGAAGGTGTCCGCCAAGGAGGACAGCACTGGTGGTACCTTCACCATCAGCGCCACTCTTGACCCCAAATAGGAAAGCGCGCTCGTTGCTTTCCTGCGGGCGAATGTCGACGTGTTTGCGTGGCAACCATCTGATATCCCCGGTGTTCCCAGGAAAGTAATTGAGCACCACCTTGCCGTCTGTCCTCATGCGCGGCCCGTCAAGTAGAAAGTCAGGAAACAGGCAGTGGAGCGCCAAGAATTCATCGCAGAAGAAATCAAGAAGTTGGAAGCAGCAGGCCTTGTCAGAGGAGTGCTCCATCCCACGTGGTTGGCCAATCCTGTTGTCGTGCGCAAGGCTAACGGGAAATGGAGGCTTTGTATTGACTTCACTGATGTTAATAAAGCTTGTCCCAAATACCCATTTCCCTTGCCGCGCATTGACCAGATTGTTGACTCCACAGTCGGATGTGATTTGCTTTCATTTCTTGATGCATACTCAGGATACCATCAGATCTTCATGGCAGAAGAGGATGAAGAGAAAACCGCATTTATCACCCCGTGTGGCACGTACTGCTTCGTACGGATGCCTTTCGGTTTGAAGAATGCTGGTTCAACATTCGCAATGGTAGTCCACCACGCTTTTGAGCCACAAATGCACAGAAATGTGGAAGCCTACATGGATGACATAGTGGTCAAGAGCAAGAACAGGGCGACCCTGATTCAAGATTTAGACGAGACATTTGCAAATCTGTGCAAGATCAACCTCAAGCTTAACCCCGAGAAGTGCGTGTTTGGAGTCCCTTCCGGCAAGCTTCTTGGGTTCTTCGTGTCTCAGCGGGGAATTGAAGCCAATCCCGACAAGATCAAGGCCATTGAGCAGATCGAAGCACCAAAGCGCGTCAAGGATGTACGAAGGCTTGCCGGTTGCGTGGCTGCTCTCAACAGGTTTATCTCTAGATCTGCTGAGCGCGCCCTGCCATTTTTCAAAATTTTGAAAAAGGCAGGTCCAATAAAATGGACTCCGGAGGCGGAGGCTACGCTGCAGGACTTGAAGAGATACCTGTCCTCCACTCCAACACTTGTCGCACCTAAGCCGCAAGAGAAGTTGCTGCTGTATATAGCGGCAACCAATCAAGTGGTTAGTGCTGCGTTAGTGGCGGAGAGGGAGGCAGATGATGAGCCAGCAACCACGGCAGATGCATCCAGCGACAAGCAGGGGGCTTCGCCGACAAGCTCTGGTCCCGACAGAGATGGATCTGCGCAGGAGCATGATAAGATGCAGAAGAGAATGGTGCAGCGTCCAGTTTACTTTGTCAGTTCCCTTCTATAGGGGGGTAGATCAAGGTACTCTGGTGTGCAGAAGTTGCTTTTCGGCCTCCTCATGGCCTCGAGAAAGCTGCACCATTACTTACAAGCACATGAGATCACAGTCGTCACTCGCTTTCCGCTGAAGAGGATACTGCAAAATCCAGAAGCGACAGGCAGGATTGTCGAGTGGGCACTGGAACTGTCAAGCTTTGGCCTCAAGTTTGAGAGCACTTCAACTATCCAAAGCAGAGCATTGGCAGAGTTCATAGCAGAATGGACGCCAACACCAGATGAAGAAATTCCAGAGATGAGCATCCCCATCAAAGAGGCAAGCAAAGAGTGGCTGATGTACTTTGATGGTGCCTTCTCGCTGCAAGGCGCCGGTGCGGGCGTGCTGCTTGTCGCGCCCACCGGAGAGCACCTCAAGTACGTAGTCCAGATGCACTTTCCCAAGGAGCAAGCAATCAACAATACTGCAGAGTATGAAGGATTGCTTGCCGGTCTCAGAATCGCAGCAGACCTTGGGATCAAGAAGCTCATTGTCAGGGGTGACTCACAGCTTGTCGTCCGCCAAATGAACAAGAACTACCAGAGTCCATTGATGGAAGCATATGTTGATGAAGTGAGGAAGCTAGAAGAGCACTTTGACGGCCTACAGATGGAGCATATCCCAAGAGCTCAGAATGACATTGCTGATGGCCTGTCAAAGTGCGCCGCACTAAAGTTACCTGTGGAACCAGGGATCTTTGTGCTCAAGTTGACTCAACCATCCGTAACACCATTAACTGGACAAAGAAAGAAGAGGAAGTTGGTTTCTGGTGACTACTTTCCGGCAAAGCTCCCCGAAGCCGCCGCCAAGAAAGTCCCCAAGATCAACACCAAGGATGCTGAGGGGCAGTCTGCTCCGGCAAGCCTTATGGTTTGTTCCGTTGAAGCAGACTCTCCCGACAAGTTTTGCTCCGGCAAGCTTGCCGGGGAACATCAAGCTCCGGCAGGGCCGCAAGTCCTTGCCGTAGAAGCGGATGTTCCCGCAGCAGCAGATGTGCCTTTAGTCCTTGTTGTCGAGCCACAAGCTCCAGCATGGGCACAGCAGATTGTCCATTTCCTTCAGATAGGAGAACTTCCCGAAGAGCAAGAAGAAGCGGAAAAAGTAGCCCGGCAGTCAAGTATGTACCAGTTTGTCGATAGCATACTGTACAGAAGAAGACTCAACAGTGTGAAATTGAAGTGTATTTGCCGGGAAGATGGACAAAAGCTGTTGGCAGAGATACATGGAGGCATATGTGTCCACCACATTGGCGCAAGAGCACTTGCCGACAAAGCTTTCCGGCAAGGTTTCTTTTGGCCGACAGCCCTCCAGGATGCAACTACACAAGTAACTAAGTGTGAAGCGTGCCAGTTCCACTCCAAACAGATACACCAGCCAGCTCAAGCTCTCCAGACGATCCCTTTATCCTGGCCATTTTCGGTCTGGGGGCTCGATATCCTCGGCCCTTTCCCCCGAGCTGTCGGGGGCTTTGAGTACTTGTACGTCGCAATCGACAAGTTCACAAAGTGGCCGAAAGTGCAGCCAGTGAGGAAGGTGACAGCACAGTCAGCAGTCAAGTTCTTCAGGTCAATTGTTTGCCGTTTCGGGATCCCTAACAGGATCATCACCGACAACGGCACGCAATTCACGAGCCGCACCTTCATGCAGTATGTCCAAGACCTTGGCGCCAAGGCCTGCTTCGCTTCTGTTGCTCATCCGAGAAGCAACGGTCAAGCAGAGAGGGCAAATGCTGAAGTGCTGTGCGGGCTCAAGACCAGAACTTTCGACAGGCTGCGCAAGTGCGGAAGAAACTGGATCGAGGAGCTGCCGATGGTTCTTTGGTCGATCAGAACGACGCCAAATCGAGCCACTGGCCAGACGCCTTTCGCTCTAGTCTATGGAGCAGAGGCAGTTCTCCCCACGGAACTCGTGTACGGATCGCCTCGAGTGCTCGCTTATGATGAGCTTGAGCAAGAACAGCTGCGACAAGACGACGCGCTGCTCCTTGAGGAAGATCGTCTTCAGGCTGCTGTACGAGCTGCTCGATACCAACAAGCTTTGTGCCGCTACCATAGCCGCAAAGTTAAGGCCAGAAGCTTCGAGGAAGGCGACCTTGTTCTTCGGCGCGTTCAGTCCGCCAAGAATTCCAACAAGTTGACGCCGAAGTGGGAAGGCCCTTATCGGGTGAAACGAATCACTAGGCCCGGCGCTGTCCGCCTTGAGACCGAAGATGGCATTCCGGTGAGCAACTCCTAGAACATAGAACATCTTCGTAAGTTTTTCCCGTAGGGCGCGGTTGCCGGAACCCGTTCCGGCAACCACCTTTTGTACAAGTCTTGCCGCTGTTGCATGTAATCCTTTGTACAAAGCCGGGCGCAGATCCCGTGCATAAATAAAACCCCATGTGCTCCGCACAACTTGTCCATTTCATGCATTAGTTTCTTTCTTGCATGCGTTATCTAACACTTTGTGCAGCACCTACATCTGGTAAGCAATAACGAGCCGAAGGGCTCCATATCATTATTTTCTCTTCTTTCTTTTTTTCAACAAAGGAAAAGAAGGTTCCCTCGCACACAAGTTTGCCGGGGGGAAGGAGAAGATTGTGGTATGGACCAGGCGTCGTTCAAGCAAAGTTTTGCCTTGCCGGGAAGCAAACGACAGAAAAGCTAAGTTGCCAAAGTTTGAGCAATCCATTTTTAAATTCTTGAGTTATCTTCCTCGAACGACCCTGCTTTGTATGGAAAACCTGTGTGCGGAGGAACCAACTCGTGGCTAGTTGCTCCCTTACTTTGTTTCGAGTCCGCTCAACAACTTAAGTGTGCTGCATCTAGTCACGACAAGGTTTCTTGTCGGAAGCAGCGCCACCAGCAGGCTGCTGACGTTCCGCACTCAGCGCTCGCGGCTCGGGTGCCTGCGCCGACAAGTTCCCTAGAAGCGTAGGGTAAAAACATACAAAGGAAGGAATCTAGTAGAGGAAATAACATAGCAATTGATAACAGAAATAAAGTTATATTACAAGATAACTTGTCGCAGCTCTAACAGACTGTTTTCATAACATGATTAGCAGCGACAAGGGAAAAGAAGAAATGGGCGGCCTAGTCTACGCGATCGCCCTCAACCCTCTTGATCTCGCTCACCTTGTCCACAATGGGTGTTACAAGGGCCTTGACTGCCTCCCGATCAGCGTCTAGCGGCAAGGACTTGAGGACGTTGGTGAAGCTGAGGCCTGGATTGCGGAAGGCCACCTTCATCAGCACCTTCTGGAGAACCCCGGCGCAGATTTTCCGCGACTCGTCGGCCAGCTGCTTTGGGATCCTCTCCTGGAGCCGCTGGAGTGCCGTCGCCACGCCCTTGAAGAATAGGCTGATCTTGGCGCTGGGTTGGAGATTCTCATCGGAGGGATACCCAAAGTCCTCCATCCCCAGCTGCGCCAGCTCCTCGTTGATGACTGCGGCAATATTCACCAGACCCTCGGTCCAGTGCTCCACAGTATCTCTCAATGAGTTCTGGGTAACTGCGATGCTCTCCAGCAGCGCCTTGTCCGCCTTGACCTTCTCCGACAAGGTCTTCTCCCGCTCCTTGGCGTCGTCCAGCGTCTGCGTCAGCGTGGCCAGCTTCAACTCCAGGTCTGCATTGGAATCCTTGGCGGTGCTGAGCTCCTTGCCCCTCTCAGCGAGAAGACCTTGCAGCTCACCGTGGGCGGCAGCATCCTTCTCACGCTCACGCTTGAGCACGGCAAGCTCCTCGCCGCTCTTCCCGATGTTGGCCTCCAGCTGTGCCACCTTCTCCTCCAGCTCTTTCTTGGCAGCCTCTGCGGTTACGGCAGCGTCCTTTGCTTCCTTGAGCGCCCCGCCAAGTGCTTGCTCGCGCTCGGCAAGCTCCTCCTCGTAGCTGTCGAGGTTGGCCTTCCGCTGCACCAATTCGCCTTCTCGCGCGGACTGCTTCTCGGCGGCCAGCCTTTGTTCCTCCTCAGCTTCGGCCTTCTCGAGAAGGAAGGCCGTGCGCTCCTCGGCGAGTCACTCCCGCTCCTGTGCCAGGGACCGGAGAGCTTCTTGATTGTGGCCCCGGAGCTCCTCCGCGCGCTTCTCCATATCAACTCCCGCCTTCGCGACAAGCGCTTCCCGGGAAGCCAGCTTGGCTTGCCGTGCGCGGTAGAGTGACCGCAGCTTCCGCAGCAGCTGCTCCTCCTCAGGCTCGCCACTGCTGCTGCTGGGCGCGTCGACCAACGATAGTCTAGCGGAGGCGAGCACCTCCTCATCGAAAGTTTCCCCCTCGACCGGCGCCCTGGAGCTCGACGCCCAGGGTAGCTTGATGAAGATATCGTCGCTGGCCTTCAAGTAGGCGCCGGGCTGGGGCTCCTCGGAGCCCGGCTCCACAGCAGCGGCAGAGGGCTCGGCGGTCGGCGCAGCGCCTGGCGCTCCTGCGGCCTCAGGGTCGCCAGTGCGGTCGCCCGACCCCTTGCCAGCTTCTGCGGCGGCAGCCTTGGCGGCCTCCTCGCCGGCGGTCTCATCAGCATCGGCCCCTTCTTCGTTGGCGTCGGCGTCGTCAGTGCTGCCATGCGCGCCTTCCTCGCCGGCGCCCTCTATCTTCATTGGCTCAGCAGCAGATGGGTCTGAAGAACGAAGAAGGGAGAAAAATCAATCAAAAATCCAAGAGAAGGGCGGGCAGAGCCCGCAATAGAAGAACAACGCGAAGAATGGGTACCCGTTTGGAGCCAGTTCCAAAGCAGCGGCCGGGAGTACCCTCGTGCGCGGATGCGCCCGCGTCTCCGTTGCCCAAAAGAGGTAGAAGTACTCCCTCAGCTCCTTCGCGCCGAGCTGGGGGGAGAAAATCGCCCGCTCCTTCCGCAGCGCCGCGAGCCGCTGCGCCTCGGCCGACTTCACGCCCTTTCCCTTGTCGGCTTCTAGAGCCATGGCGGAGGTGGTGGGGGAGGTCGACGGCGTTGGTGATGCTGGTGGCAATGGGGGGCGGAGCGCTGCTCTTTCGGCTTCGAGAAGAAGGGGGGGAGCGACGGAGGTTCATGAAGATGGAGTAGTAGCAACCAGCGAGGGGGAACGAACTGCCCCTGTTTCCTCTGCTTATAAAGAGGGACGGGGCGGATGTTTCGCCCTTCCGAATAAAGAACCACCCACGATCTCTCCCACGACGCCGCATTCAATGCGTGCTGTTAGGGGAGAGCGCGGTGGATACGGAGCGAGATTCGGCGTGGCCCAGTCCGCGTGTGCCCGTGCCCTGTCTTGGGCCTGGCCCAACAGCGCTCGGCACCGTGTCTGGCCCAGGCCCGGGGGCTCCTGTCGGTGTACTAGAATAGGGGTACCCTAGTACCCCGAACTTGTGCACGGGCAGTTGCAGCACCCCGCGGCAAGGCTTGCCGGGCGAACGCCAAGATCCTCCGTGGTTCCCTTGGAGCCATTCAAGAACAAAGTATTTAAGCTCAGGAGACAAGGCCCCGGCAAGAGGAGCTTGCCGGGAAGGCCAACCAAGGCACTCCAAGGAACTTGCCGCGACGCGCCATGCGCTCTGGCAAGGCAACAAGGCCCCGGCAAGAGGAGCTTGCCGGGAAGACCAACCAAGGTACCTCGAGGCCCGGTGAGCGACAAGCTTCCGGACCCGACAAGATAACAGCAGCGGCAAGGCGCTTGCCGCGGCAGGCGGCCACTCTGTGCCCACGCTCCAGCGCATCCACCAACGTGTCGCTCTGGGGGCCTCTCCAGGCGCGCGTGGCGGGAGGCTGTGCAGCCAGCGGTGCGCAGTGGCATGCGAAGCTGACAAGATCGCCATCGTGGCGAACGGTGGCGCCCCTAACGGTCCTTTTCTGCACTGTTTGGGCGACTCAGACGGGCATTTAATGCCCTTGTCCCCTGCCGTCAGGGTTAGGTAGGGTGCACTGTACAAGTAACTGTACCAACCACCTCACTTTTTACATTTGTACCCTTCTCTGCGTTGCCACCTGTCGGTGACTCCTTTAGCGTATAAAAGGAGGCCCATGCGCAACGTAGGGGGGGGGGTTCGACTGGTTCGGAACCTAGAAAAACACTATGCTCTCTCTCTGGAGCAAGAACACAAGATAATCAAACAAGCAGCAGTAGGAGTGTTATCTCTCCGGAGAGCTCCGAAGCTGGGTAAACTGCTCATGTGCTTCGCCTCGATCTGCTCTTCGTGTGATCTCCGCCCCCCGCCGAACCGAAAGGGGCTCGGTCCGCCAGCCCCATAGATGTTCGTGGATCATTTTCCCCGACACTATCCAAATGAATCGCTTCCAGCGGCACTATATCTCTTAGTGGTGTATCAGCCATCTCTGCATGTCACTTTTTCAACTGGGAAACGTGGAACACATTGTGAACTCCTGACAATCCCGCGGGCAACTCCAACTTGTAAGCAACTTCTCCCATACGCTCCAAAACTTTGTAGGGTCCCACAAAACATGGCGCTAATTTTCCCTTAACTCCAAAGCACTTAAATCCTCGAAGCGGGGATACACGAAGATAAACTCTGTCTCCGACTTCGTGAACTATCTCCTTGCGTTTAGAATCTGCATAGCTCTTCTGCCTGGACTGGGCTACCTTGAGTCTATCGCGAATCAACTTCACTTTCTGTTTAGACTCCTTAATCAAATCTGGTCCAAACAACTCACGGTCTCCAACTTCATCCCACAACAATGGTGTCCTGCACCTTCTTCCGTACAAGGCTTCAAAAGGGGCCATCTTCAAACTGGATTGATAACTATTGTTGTAAGAGAACTCTGCATATGGCAAGTTGTCATCCCAACTAGATCCATAATCTAGCGCACAAGCTCTCAGCATATCCTCCAAAATCTGATTGACTCTCTCGGTCTGTCCATCGGTCTGCGGATGAAAAGCTGTACTGAACTCTAGCCTGGTACCCAAAGTTTCGTGCAACTTATTCCAGAACTTTGAGGTAAACTGGGTTCCTCTATCTGATACAATGCTCCCCGGAACCCCATGCAGACATACGATCCTGGTCATGTATATCTTTGCCAACTTAGCACTGGTGTAAGTGGTCTTTACTGGGATGAAATGAGCTAACTTCGTCAAGCGATCGACTACAACCCATATCGAGTCATAGCCTGAGCGGGTCCTGGGTAATCCCATGATAAAATCCATGCCTAGCTTATCCCACTTCCGTTCGGTTATCGGCAATGGTTGTAGCAATCCTGCTGGCTTTTGATGCTCTGCCTTTACTCTCTGACATACATCACAAACGGCTACATACTCTGCAATATCCTTCTTCATTCCGGTCCACCAAAAAGTGTCTTTCAAATCCAAAAACATCTTGGTATTTCCTGGGTGAATTGAGTACGGCGAATCATGGGCCTCTTGCAAAATTAACTTCCTGATCTTCGGGTCATTGGGTACATAAACACGGTCCTCAAACCATAAGGTATCGTGTTCATCCTCACGAAATCCTTTAGATTTTCCCTTGCTCATTTTCTCTTTAATAGAGGCAATCTCCTTGTCGGTCTTTTGAGCTTCTCTGATCTTATCCATCAGAGTAGACTGAATCTCCAATGCTGCTACATAGCCTCTCGGAACTATCTCCAAACATAGCTCACGAAGATCCTCGGCTAACTCCTTTGGTAACTCCCCGGTCATTAGGGTGTTGACATGGCTCTTGCGGCTCAACGCATCGGCTACTACTTTAGCCTTTCCGGGATGATAATGTAATCTCATATCATAATCCTTGATGAGCTCCAACCATCTTCTTTGCCTGAGATTCAACTCCTTTTGCGTGAAGATGTACTTCAAACTCTTGTGATCCGTGTACACTTCACAATGGTTTCCGATGAGAAAATGTCTCCACATCTTCAATGCGTGCACTACGACTGCTAACTCCAAATCATGTGTAGCATAATTCAACTCATGGGTCTTAAGCTGTCGTGAAGCATACGAAACAACTTTTCCCTCCTGCATAAGCACTGCTCCAAGTCCTCGACGTGAAGCGGCACAATACACCTCATAATCCTTGCACTGATCTGGCAAAATCAACACTGGCGAGGTAACCAAACGTTTCTTCAACTCCTGGAAACTGGCCTCACATTCCTCAGTCCAATTGAACTTGGTATCCTTCTTCAACAACTCCGTCATAGGTTTTGCAATCTTCGACAAATTTTCAATGAATCTCCGGTAGTATCCTGCGAGTCCAAGAAAACTCCTGATCTCTCCAACTGTTGTTGGAGCTTCCCAATTTGTCACTGTGACAACTTTTGTGGGATCTACTGCTATTACTTCTCCTGATATAACATGTCCGAGGAATCCAACTTCCTTCAACCAAAACTCACATTTGCTGAACTTGGCGTATAACTGATGTTCTCTGAGCTTACCAAGTACCAAACGCAAATGTTCTTTATGTTCTTCTTCATTCTTCGAGTAAACTAGAATGTCATCAATGAATACTACGACGAACTTATCCAAAAACTCCATAAACACTTTGTTCATCATGTTCATAAAATAAGCAGGTGCGTTAGTCAGACCAAATGACATAACAGTATACTCATACAGCCCATACCTTGTGGCAAAAGCTGTCTTAGGTATGTCTTGCTCTCAAATCTTCAACTGGTGGTATCCTGATCACAAATCGATCTTGGAAAATACCTTAGCTCCTTGCAATTGGTCAAACAAATCATTGATCATCGGCAGTGGGTACTTATTTTTGATCGTCACTTCATTCAATCCTCGATAATCAACAACCATCCTTAATGATACATCCTTCTTTTTCACTAGAAGTACTGGTGATCCCCAAGGTGACGAACTTGGGTGAATATATCCCTTATCCAGTAACTCCTTAATCTGCTTCTTAATCTCCTCCAAATCCTTTGCAGGAATTCTATACGATCTCTTAGATATTGGTCTTGTGCCTGGCAAAAGCTCAATCAAAAACTCAATGTCTCTATCTGGTTGCATGTTGGGCAATTCTTCTGGAAATACATCCGGAAAATCCTTTACCACTGGTACTTCCTCCTGTACAACTCCTGATAGGGAATTTACTTGTGTCCTCTTCGGCTCATGCCGTGACACATACTTGATCCTTCTTCCTTCTGGGGTGGTAAGCAAAATCGACTTACTAGCGCAATCGATGTTTCCTCCATACATCGATAGCCAATCCATACCCAGAATTACATCCAAACCTTGCGATTCCAAAATGATTAAATCCGAGGGAAACACATGCCTACCTATACTCAATGGCACTTGAAAACATCCTTTACTGGCCATATACTCCGCTCCTGGTGAGCTTACTAACATAGGTGTTCTAAGAACCTTGGTGGGTAGTTTATACTTATCCACGAATCCCCTTGATATTTATGAATGTGATGCACCAGTATCAAAAAGAACGATTGTAGTAAATGACTTAACCAAAAACTTACCTATTACTGCATCTGGCTGGGCTTCAACCTCCTCCACGTTCACATGGTTCACCTGTCCGCTGTTGAAAGGGTTCGGCTTCTTCCTAGAGCTTCCATTACCATTCCCATTCTGGGCTTCAGGACATTCATTGGCATAATGTCCGGTCTTCTGACACTTATAACAAGTGACTTGACTCAGGTCTCTCTTGGATAGGGTTGATGGGTTGGCACGGTTCTGACCGTTGCTCCCCCCATTCCCATTATCGTTCTTGGGGCCATTATGATTATGCGAACTCCCTCCTCCATGGGTATGCTGAAAATGTCCTCCTATTTTCGGGGTAAAACATGGCTTCTGCTGAGCTCCTGAATTGTATTTCCCTTGTCCATACTTCCTCTTGCGGTTCTCAATCTGTTGCTGCTTCCCTTTAATCATAAGAGCATGATCTACCAACTCCTGGTAGTTGTTGAAAGTTGCTATCATCAACTGCATACTCAACTCATCATTCAGTCATTCCAGAAACTTCTCCTGCTTAGCCGCATCCGTAGCAACGTCATCCGGGGCATAACGTGCTAACTTACTAAAGTCATCCATGTATTGGCCAACTGTCCGTCCTCCTTGGCGCAAGTTGCGAAACTCACACTTCTTCATGGCCATCGCTCCTGCTGAAACATGGGCAATACGAAAAGCCTGCTGAAATTTGTCCCATGTCACCGTGGCTATAGGGTAGGTGACAGTGTAATTCTCCCACCATGATGCTGCTGGTCCATCCAACTGATGTGCGGCAAAATGCACCTTCTCAGCGTCAGTACATCCTGTAGTGGTTAACTCCTTTCCAATCTTGCGGACCCAATCATCTGCTACTATAGGCTCGGTGCTACTGGAGAACACCGGCAATTCAGTCTAAGGAAATGGGTTAAGTGATCAACAGGTGGTGGTGGTGGTGGGTTGTTGTTGTTCCCCCGATTCTGATTCTGGACTAGCAACTGCATCAACGCATTTTGCTGCTGGATCAACTGAGTGAGCTCTGGTGGGAAGGAAAATCCATTGTCATGTCTCGGAGGCATCTGATGGGTTTAGAGGGGAGAGATTAGAATAGAATGAGGTCTAATGAGAAAACACTATCCATATGCACATGAGACAAACACAAACATTTCACTCAATCAATCAATTAAGTCATACAATCGGTCTACTATCGCAAAAGTGCTTGGACTACTCTGTTTACATGGTGGAATACTGCTACTGATGTGGTGGTCTACTAGAAATATTCCTCGATTGCAGACTCCATGATATCTGCTCCAGCTTCGTCTTCATAGTCATCATCGCTCAAGTCAGAGTCAGTGTCGTCGATGATGATGTAGTCTTCCGGGCCAATCTCCTTGGTTTCTTCGTCTTCTTCTACTTGTGTGGGGTCTCCCATGAATATTCCGATCTTCTTAATCAGGTCGTCATTCTTCTCCACTAGTACGACTATTTCCTCCTCATAATCTTCACGTGTAGCCTTGAGTTCTTCCTCTAGATCCGTGATTCTTGTCATGGCCTTCTTCGGATCTATCATGCCTGCGCACATCTGGTTCTCCTGACGTTGAATGTGCTGGTTTAACTCCTAGATAAATGCTACGATTGATCTATCCTTCTTGGTGCTGATCATTTCCCAATGCTCATCTCGGCGCCCACAAATCTGGTAGATAGTATCCTTGAGATTATTGCGGTAAACTTCTCCAATACGTCCCATGGTGATGTGGGCTGCCATGCTCTTTCCTAGACTCCAGGTTGGTGCATCAAAGGAAAACTCTATGGGCTCGATGACTGGTGCGAACGTCCTTCCTGGAAATTGAACTTGAATCATCCAGCGCTCTACCTCGGGTAAAGTGGCGTTGTAGGTCCCGGTGAAGCTTGGTACTCCGATGTTCATATACTTAGTGACTTCCTTTAGGTGGCGTCCAAAGGGTGTATCTTCATCCGGTCGCGTGAACTTGTTCCTTGCATCCGCCATCCTAAAAGAGTAGAAAAGATGAGGAGTCAGAAATGAGAAGAGTGAGTAGTGATCTAGGGCTTTAGCTTAGTGGTCGTGTCCTACAGTCAGCATGTGCTCTGATACCATCTTGTAGCGACTAGACCTCAAACAGTATGATCTCTGTGCTTCAGTGTCATCCCTGGATCAGTAATGCTGACATGCACAGTACTTGAAGGATTTATAACAGAGTACCAATCACACACTTATGACAACGAGTGTCTCAAAACAGAACTTACTACAAATAATATGGCTTAAGGCCATCTAATTATGATAACAGCGGAAGGATTGGAAGATAAGTGAGTCCATCAACTCCAACGACATCACTAAGTATAGAACCACGACCTAAAGGCACCTTACTCGTCGTCTGAAAAGTCTGCAACATGAATGTTGCAGCCCAAAAACAGGTCAGCACATGGAATATGCTGGCAAAGTAACACAATGGAGCAAGAACAGAATAATGCTATCACTACATGCATATTTGGCTGGTGGAAAGCTCTAGGCTTACAGTTTTGCGCAAAGTAAATTTTTCCCTACTGCAAAGGAATAAATTTTCTTTAACTATCATGGTGGTTGTTAAACATTGAGAGCGTAGACACCCTCTCAATCCCAATTAAACATCATCATTAAAACCCAACAAAATTAATTAAAGTCTCATGATGAGATTCACATGATAATCCAGGTACTAGATACTCAAGACGTCCATAACCGGGGACACAGCTAATCATGATTAGTTTATACACTCTGTAGAGGTTTGCGCACTTTTCCCCACAAGACTCGATCTCCTTCGTTGGCATTCTCGCACTACATGGTGTTTGAGAAACGGATGACCGAGACATAGTCTTTCTGAAGCGCTTGCACCTTACGATCGGGTAGACCGTTACACCTACTTTCCCCTACATCCGCTAGTCTACCACTGTAAGAGTTCGCACGACTTAATCAACTATGCTAGAGCCCATAGTAGCTTGTGGCTCCACACAGAAGTTTCTAGCATGAATAGTCTCATGATCCCTTTGAGCCTGGGTGGCGGTCCATAAAGAAAAACAGGCTGGAATACCCAGGTGCCTCAACCCACCCAGATGTGTATTAAAGTTGCCACCTTAAATAAACCATTAATTAACAATCTCACATCTTTCATGGATACACTCACCCAATCCACGTCTACTAGCATAGCATGGCAATATAAGCAAACGTAGAAGTAACTCCCAAGGGTTTGATATATAACAGGTAATAGGTACTACCTCATCTACTTCCCAACCCACAATTTAATTAGATCCTGTTCATGCAATGTTTGAGGATTGATCTAATGCAGTAAAACTGGGTAGTAAGAGGTATGACCAAAGTGTTACTTGCCTTGCTGATGATCCGCGAAACCTCGAGATTCGAAGTAGCAAGCGGCGCACTCCGGGTACTCTAACGCAAACAAACAAACAAGCAAACAATAAGTACTCATCTAATGCACAGGTAAAACTCAAACAAGAGATCTAACCAGAAAGTTCAACTTAAAAAATCTGGTTTGCAAAAAGAATCAAATCAAACGAAGCAACGAAAGTCAAACGGCGAAAGAAACAAGCTTTGTTTACTAATATGGATCTAAGTCAAATTTTACAGAAGCAAAAACTTGTTTGAGTTGGTTTAACGGAAAGAGGGTTTCGAGACGAAACTCTAGGCGTTTGAATCGCCTGATTCCGATAAACGAGCAAAAAGTTAAACTAATACAAAAATCGCGATCAGAAATAATCGCGGAAAATCCGAGAAAAAGAAAAAACGACGAATAGGCTAACGAACGAACGTTCGCTGTGTGCGGCTAAACGATGAAAACCGTTCGTTAAAACGAACGTATGGACAAACTTCCACTAATTAAACTAAACCGGGAAACAAACCGATCCAAAAAAAGAAAACGATCGCGGTTTTTATATAAAAAAACGGGCGGTTAACCAGTGAAACTGGCGGCGACGGCTACCTCCGGCGATCGGCGGCAGCACGCGGCACGAGGCAGCGGCGGCTCGGGGCGGCGGCGGCTAGGGTTAGGGCGGGGCTGGGTGGCTCGGGGCTGGGCTCCCCGGCTTATAAAGGTCGGCCGGGCTAGAGTGTGGGTCGGGTACGACCCGGCTAGGTCGGTTCGTTTTTTTAAATAGTTTCGCGCAGAAAAACAAATAAAAGAAACACTAAACGGACTCCAAAAATCCCGAAAGAAATTTTCCCCGACTTCTAAAATCAAGCAGGACAAGGTGAACATTTATTTGGGGCCTAAATGCAATTTTGAAAAACGTGTATTTTCCTAAATTCAAATAAAACAGCGAAAAACCCCAAAATAAAATTCTAATTTGGTTTTTTTATTAAATCCTCAATATTCCTTTAGTTTGGGAAAGTCATTTTATTCCCTCTCACTTATTTCTGTAATTGGAATTATTGAAGATAAAATAATTAAATCAAATGATCCTATTTTCAAAATTTGAGAAAACCTCAAATATGAAAATAACGAAATCCCCAACTCTTTCCATGGGTCCTTGAGTTGCGTAGGATTTCTAGGATCAAACCAAAATGCAAATAAAATATGATATGCAATGATGATCTATGTATAACATTCCAAATTGAAAATTTGGGATGTTACAAAAGCAAATGACAACCTCTGCTTCCCTCTGTGAAGGGCCTATCTTTTACTTTTATCTCCTACCTTGCATAAGAGTCATGGTGATCTTCACCCTTCCTTTTTACATTTTATCCTTTGGCAAGCACAGTATGTTGGAAAGATCCTGGTATATATGGCTAATTGGATGTGAGTTTTCATGAACTATTATTGTTGACATTACCCTTGAGGTAAAACGTTGGGAGGCAAAACTATAAGCCCCTATCTTTCTCCGTGTCCGATTAAAACTCCATACCCATAAGTATTGCATGAGTGTTAGCAATTGTGAAAGACTATATGATAGTTGAGTATGTGGACTTTCTGAAAAGCTCTTATATATTGACTCTTTCCTATGTTATGATAAATTGCAATTGCTCCAATGACTGAGATTATAGTTTGTTAGTTTTCAATGAAGTTTACGATTCATGCTTGAAATTGTGATTGAATTATTACTCTAGCATAAGAAATCATATGACAAGAATTATGTAAGTTGTTGTTCTAAGAATGATCATGATGCCCTCATGTCCGTATTTTACTTTTATTGACACCTCTATCTCTAAACATGTGGACATATTTTTTGATTTCGGCTTTCGCTTGAGGACAAGCGAGGTCTAAGCTTGGGGGAGTTGATACGTCCATTTTGCATCATGCTTTTATATCAATATTTATTGCATTATGGGCTATTATTACACATTATGTCACAATACTTATGCCTATTCTCTCTTATTTTACAAGGTTTACATAAAGAGGGAGAATGCTGGCAACTGGGATTCTGGGTTGGAAAAGGAGCAAATATTAGAGACCTATTCTGCACAGCTCCAAAAGTCCTGAAACTTCATGGAAGATGTTTTCATAATATATAAAAAATACTGAGCACAAGAAGTTCACCAGGGGGGCCACACCCTGTCCATGAGGGTGGGGGCGCGCCCTACCCCCTTGGGCACGCCCCCTACCTCATGGCCCCCCTAGTGGCCCTCCGATGGCCATCTTCTGCTGTATGAAGTCTTTCGATGAGGAAAAAAATCATAAGCCATCTCCTCGGACGAAACTCCGCTGCCATGAGGCGGAACCTTGGCGGAACCAATCTAGGGCTCTGGCGGAGCTGTTCTGCCGGGGAAACTTCCCTCCAGGAGGGGGAAATCATCGCCATCGTCATCACCAACGCTCCTCTCATCAGGAGAGGGCAATCTCCATCAACATCTTCACCAGCACTGTCTCCTCTCAAAACCCTAGTTCATCTCTTGTATCCAATTCTTGTCTCCAAGTCCGGGATTGGTACTAGTAGGTTGCTAGTAGTGTTAATTACTCCTTGTAGTGGATGCTAGTTGTTTTATTTGGTGGAAGATCATATGTTCAGATCCTATATGCACATTAATACCCCTCTGATTATGAACATGAATATGCTTTGTGAGTAATTACGTTTGTTCCTGAGGACATGGGAGAAGTCTTGCTATTAGTAGTCATGTGAATTTGGTATTCGTTCGATATTTTGATGAGATGTATGTTGTCTCTCCTCTAGTGGTGTTATGTGAATGTCGACTACATAACACTTCACCATGATTTGGTCCTAGAGGAAGGCATTGGGGAGTAATAAGTAGATGATGGGTTGCTAGAGTGATAGAAGCTTAAACCCTAGTTTATGTGTTGCTTCATAAGGGGTTGATTTGGATCCATATGTTTCATGCTATGGTTAGGTTTACCTTAATACTTTTGTTGTAGTTGCGGATGCTTGCAATAGAGGTTAATCATAAGTGGGATGCTTGTCCAAGTAAGGACAGCACCCAAGCACCAGTCCACCCACATACCAAATTATCAAAGTACCGAACGCCGAATCATATGAACATGATGAAAACTAGCTTGACAATATTCCCATGTGTCCTCGGGAGCGCTTTTCTCTATATAAGAGTTTGTCCAGGCTTGTCCTTTGCTGCAAAAAGGATTGGGCCACCTTGCTGCACTTTATTTACTTTTGTTACTTGTTGCTCGTTATAAATTATCCTATCACAAAACTATCTGTTACCACTTATTTCAGTACTTGCAGAGAATACCTTGCTGGAAACTGCTTATAATTTCCTTCTGCTCCTCGTTGGGTTCGACACTCTTACTTATTGAAAGGACTATGATAGATCCCCTATACTTGAGGGTCATTAGAGGAAACATTATTTTCCGCGTAATAAGGAGGCACTTCCTTCCTGTGGCCGTGGACCCAGCTATCAGCCTCTCCACGTACAGTCCACATCCGATGGAAGCCGTTCCTTGACCACGTTGACCATGCCACACCGAGAGCACCAGGGCGGTGGACGATGGTGAGGCCTAGGAAGGGGATGACGCAGAGCTGGGGAAGACGCGACAGTGGATGCCCACGCGTAGAGGAGTATGAGGGTTCACCGGTTCACTGCGGTGTGAGGCTGCCGTCACCGTAGAATAATAGGAAGTGTGGGTGAGTAGAGGGATGGCCTTGCCAGTGGTGGGAGTAGTAGGGGGCGGTGAGGCCTCCGCCGCATCGCAGCCGGCCACGGGAAGCCGGAGCACGAGGCACGACCGGCGCTAGTTTGGGCGGATGGAGCAAGAAGACCAGAGGTTGAAAAAGCACTACGGCCATTGGATGGACATCGTACAGTGACTGGAGCTAGAATCGTGCATATTGACTAAGTTGACAAAGCCCTTCGTTCCCATCAACTTAGTAGGCCCACAAGTCAGCCTGCCACTATATTGGGTCCCAGCTAGCAGGGGTAGTATTCATTTGTTTGTGCATAATAAGGAGGCACTTCGTTACGTGCGTAGATATAGCTGGTGGGTCCGAGCTGTCAGCGGCGGTAACGTTTTTTCGCGAAATACAGAGGCCCTTTCGGTGGGTCCCAGATGTCAGGTGGAGGAATCATTATTTTGCGCGTAATAAGTGAGGCATTTCCTTGCGTGTGGTTGCGGACCCAGGTGTCAGCCTCTCCATGTACAGTCCACTTCAGATGCATGTCAGTCCTTGACCATGTTGACCAGGCCGTGCCGAGAGCACCAGGGTGGTGGACGACGGCGAGGCCTAGGAAGGGAACGACAAGGAGCCAGGGAAGCCTCGATAGTTGTTTCCCATGCGAAGGGGAGTACGACTTTACGAGGGTGTATTGGTTCATCTGCCGTCGCCGAAGAATAACAACATGTGTGGGTGAGTAGAGGGATGGCTAGGCCAGCGATGGGAGTACGATGGGGCGGTGAGGCCTGTGTGGTAGCACAGCCGGCCACGGGGAGGAGGGAGCAGGCAGTCCCGCCGGCGCTTGTTTGAGAGGCTGGAGCAGGAAGAGCAGAGATTGAAGAAGCATGACGGTCGTTGGATGGACATCCAACAGTCACTGCTTGTGCGTCAACCTTTTTTTAGGAAAGCCTCAAATCTGTGGAAAACAACATACAACCCATCTGCCATTATTTCTAATAATTTACAGCCCATTTGCTAATTCTTAAGGTTTTTTTGGATCCCGTGTTCTTTTTGTTAGCATTACAGCCCATATTATGGCCACGGTTAAAAAATTATATGAAATTTTGCATATTTCGATGCGGTCCGAACTGTTTTAATCCCAAAATTTCGAGTCACATTCAAAATGATTTTAAAAATAAATGTATATCAATATAAAATCCAACAAATTGTCCACGCATAAAAATCAATGCAATTTAAAATCTCGAAATGAAAAAAAAAGAAATTTGAAACTAATTGCCAGTTTGATGTGTTTTAAAAATGTACAACCCATTTGTCGTTACTGATAGGCCATTTTCTCGGCCAGCCGAATGAAGCTCTCCTCATCTTGAAAGATTTGTAGCCCAACAGGCCTGACAAAGCAACTTACTTGGCAAATCACAAAAAACTGGGCTGTGGCCGTGGACCCAGCTGTCAGCCTCTCCACGTACAGTACTCTTCCGATGGAAGTCAGTCGTTGACCACATTGACCACGTCGCGCCGAGAGCACCAAGGCGGTGGATGACGGCGAGGCCTAGGAAGGGGAGGACGTGAAGCCGGGGAAGACGCGCAGTGGATGCCCACGCGGAGAGGAGTACAAGGTTCACTGGTTCGGCTGCGGTGTGAGTCTGTCGTCGCCGCAGAATAACATGGGGTGTGGGCGAGTGGAGGGATGGCCTGGCCAGCGGTGGGAGTAGTATGGGGGCGGTGAGGCCTCCGCGGTAGCACAGCCGACCACGGGAGGCAGGAGCAGGCGGCATGACCGGCGTTGTTTTGGGTGGCTGGAGCAAGAAGACACAGGTTGAAGAAGCACTATGGCCGTTGGATGGACATCGTACGGTCATTGGAGCTAGAATCGTTCCTATTGACTAAGTTCACAAAGCCCTCCGTCCCCGTCAACTTAGTAGGCCCACAAGTCAACCACCCAGTATGGTGGGTCCCAGCTAGCAGGGGGGTCTTCATTTTTTTGTGCATAATAAGGAGGCACTTCCTTGCGTGCGAAGATATAGCCAGTGGGGTCGAGCTGTCAGCGACGGTAATGTTTTTTTCGCAAAATACAGAGGCCCTTTTGGTGTGTCCTAGATGTCAGGTGGAGGAATCATTATTTTGCACGTAATAAGGAGGCATTTCCTTGTGTGCAGCTGTGGACCCAGCTATCAGCCTCTCCATGTACAATCCACTTCAGATGCATGTCGGTCGTTGACCATGTTGACCAGGCCGCGCCGAGAGCACCAGGGCGGTGGACGATGGCGAGGCGAAGGAAGGGAACGACACGGAGCCAGGGAAGACTCGACATTTGTTTCCCACACGGAGGAGTACGGGGGTTTACTGGTTCGTCTGCCGTCCCCGGAGAACAACAGCAGGTGTGGGTGAGTAGAGGGATGGCTAGGCCAGCGATGGGAGTATGGTGGGGCGGTGAGGCCTGCGCGGAAGCATAGCCAGCCGTGGGAGGAGGGAGGAGGCAGTCCCGCCGGCGCTTGTTTGAGAGGCTGGAGCAGGAAGAGCAGAGATTGAAGAAGCATGAAAGCCGTTGGATGGACATCCAACAGTCACTGCTCTCATGTGCATTATTTCTAATAATGTACAACCCATTTGCTAATTCTTAAGAATTTTTTCGAGCCCATCTTCTTTTTGTTAGCATTACACGCCATATTGTGGCCATGGTTAAAAAGTATACGAAATTTTGCATATTTCGGTGCGATCAACTATTTTTAATCCCGAAATATCGATTCACATTCAAACTATTTTGAAAAATAATTTATATAAATATAAAATCCAAATAATTGTCCATGCATAAAAATCAATGGAATTTAAAATCTTGTAATTAAAAAAATTGAAACTAACTCCTGGTTTGATGTGTTCTAAAAATGTACAGCCCATTTCTGGCAAACCGAATGAAACTCTCCTCTACTTGAAAGATTTGCAGCACAGCATGGCTGATAAAGCAAGTATGCCTCGTTTGAGTATTTCTTAAAAAAATAGAACTGGGCTAGCCATTTTCAGGAAGAAAAAACACAACTGGGCTCATGATGTGGTAAACATAAATAAAACCCTGGCTAGACGGGCCACAGCCCCCGCACAACCCCGTTGTTACCCTGACCCGTCACTAAAACTAGTATAAATAACAACTACTAGTTCCTAAAAAAACTGCGCGACGTGCTGGGTCGCTGGTGTCAGCCGCTCGTAGTGTAATTTTCTCGTTTATTGACTACATTGACAATGGCATGAACCCCAGATGTCCAACCATTAGGAGGAACCATATTTTTGGGCTTGTAATATAGAGGCACATGCTTGCGTACTGCCATGATGCTGGTGGGTCCCTACTGTCATCCTCTCCACGTACAGTCATCTCCTGGTTCCTCTCGGTTGTTGACGATGTTGACAACACAAGAGGGCGGCGCACCACGCACGGCGAGCAAACCAAGGCCGCAAGGCGGAGGACGACGACGAGGCCTCGGACAGAACGAACATGAGCCGTGGAAGATGCGTCGGTCCAGTCGCAGGCGGAGGGGAGTACGAGGGTTGACTGGTTCGGGTGCGGGTGCGTGTTGGGGCTGACATCGCTGGAGAATAATAGGACGTGTGGGGGAATAGAGGGAGGGACTGGCCAACATTGGAGGGTACATACGGTAGGGAGGCGGAGGAGCAACCAGCCATGGGAGGCGGGAGTTGAAGGAAACATGCCCTAGAGGCAATAATAAAGTTATTATTTATTTCCTTATATCATGATAAATGTTTATTATTCATGCTAGAATTGTATTATCCGGAAACATAATACTTGTGTGAATACATAGACAAACTAAACGTCACTAGTGTGCCTCTACTTGACTAGCTCGTTAATCAAAGATGGTTATGTTTCCTAACCATAGACATGTGTTGTCATTTGATTAACGGGATCACATCATTAGGAGAATGATGTGATTGACATGACCCATTCCATTAGCTTAGCACCCGATCATTTAGTATGTTGCTATTGCTTTCTTCATGACTTATACATGTTCCTATGACTATGAGATTATGCAACTCCCGTTTGCTAGAGGAACACCTTGTGTGCTACCAAACGTCACAACGTAACTGGGTGATTATAAAGGGTCTCTACAGGTGTCTCCAAAGGTACATGTTGGGTTGGCGTATTTTGAGATTAGGATTTGTCACTCCGATTGTCGGAGAGGTATCTCTGGGCCCTCTCGGTAATGCACATCACATAAGCCTTGCAAGCATTGCAACTAATGAGTTAGTTGCAAGATGATGTATTACAGAACGAGTAGAGAGACTTGCCTGTAACGATATTGAACTAGGTATTAAGATACCAACGATCGAATCTCGGGCAAGTAACATACCGATGACAAAGGGAACAAAGTATGTTGTTATGCGGTCTGACCAATAGAAGATCTTCATAGAATATGTGGGAGACAATATGAGCATCCAGGTTCCGCTATTGGTTATTGACCAGAGACATGTCTCGGTCATGTCTACATTGTTCTCGAACCCGTAGGGTCCGCACGCTTAACATTACGATGACAGTTTCATTATGAGTTTATATATTTTGATGTACCGAAGTTCGTTCGGAGTCCCGGATGTGATCACGGACATGACGAGGAGTCTCGAAATGGTCGAGACATAAAGATTGATATATTAGACGGCTATATTCGGACACCGGAAGTGTTCCAGGTGATTTCGGAGAAAACTAGAGTGCCGGAGGGTTACCAGAACACCCCCGGGAGAAGTAATGGGCTTTATGTGCCCTAGTGGAGAGAGAGAGGGGCGGCCAGGGTGGGCCGCGCGCCCCCTCCCCCTCTGGTCTGAATTGGACTAGGAGAGGGGGGGCAACGCCCCCCTTTCCTTCTCCCTCTCCCCCTTCCTTTCCCCCTCCTAGTAGGAGTAGGAAAGAGGGGAGTCCTACTCCTACTAGGAGGAGGACTCCTCCTCCTTGGCGCGCCCTAAGGGCCGGCCGGCCTCCCCCCTTGCTCCTTTATATACGGGGGCAGGGGGGCACCTCTAGACACACAAGTTGATCTTCAAGATCGTTCTCTTAGCCGTGTGCGGTGCCCTCCTCCACCATAATCCTCAATAATATTGTACCGGTGCTTAGGCGAAGCCCTGCGACGGTAGAACATCAAGATCGTCACCACGCCGTCGTGCTGACGGAACTCTTCCCCGACATTCTGCTGGATCGGAGTCCGGGGATCGTCATCGAGCTGAACGTGTGCTAGAACTCGGAGGTGCCGTAGTTTCGGTGCTTGATCCGTCGGGCCGTGAAGACGTACGACTACATCAACCGCGTTGTGCTAACGCTTCCGCTTTCGGTCTACGAGGGTACGTGGACAACACTCTCCCCTCTCGTTGCTATGCATCACCATGATCTTGCGTGTGCGTATAACTTTTTTGAAATTACTATGTTCCCCTACAGTGTTATCAGAGCCTAGGTTTTATGCGTTGATGTAATATGCATGAGTAGAACACAAGTGAGTTGTGGGTGATATAAGTCATACTACTTACCAGCATGGCACACTTTGGTTCGGCGGTATTGTTGGATGAAGCGGCCCGGACCGACATTACGCGTATGCTTACGCGAGACTGGTTCTACCGACGTGCTTTGCACACAGGTGGCTGGCGGGTGTCAGTTTCTCCAACTTTAGTTGAACCAAGTGTGGCTACGCCCGGTCCTTGCGAAGGTTAAAATAGCACCAACTTGACAAACTATCGTTGTGGTTTTGATGCGTTGGTAAGAACGATTCTTGCTCAGCCCGTAGCAGCCACGTAAAACTTGCAACAACAAAGTAGAGGACGTCTAACTTGTTTTTGCAGGGCATGTTGTGATGTGATATGGTAAAGACGTGATGAGATATAAGTTTTTGTATGAGATGATCATGTTTTGTTGAAGTTATCGGCAACAGGCAAAAGCCTTATGGTTATCTCTCTATTGCATAAGATGCAAGCGCCAAATAATTGCTTTACTTTATCGCTATGCGATAGCAATAGTTGCAAGAGCAATTGTTGGCGAGACAACCATGTGACGACACATTGATATAGATCAAGATGATGGAGATCATGGTATCATGCCAGTGACGATGGAGATCATGACGATACTTTGGAGATGGAGATCAAAGGCACAAGATGATGATGGCCATATCATGTCACATATTTTGATTGCATGTGATGTTTTCTTTTATACATCTTATTTTGCTTAGTTCGATGGTAGCTTTATAAGATGATCTCTCACTAATTATCAAGGTACAAGTGTTCTCCCTAAGTATGCACCGTTGCGAAAGCTCTTCGTGCTGAGACACCACGTGATGATCGGGTGTGATAGGCTCTACGTTCAAATACAAGGGTGCAAAACAGTTGCACATGCGAAATACTCAGGTTAAACTTGACGAGCCTAGCATATAACAGATATGGCCTGGAACACTGAGACCGAAAGGTCGAGCGTGAATCATATAGTAGATATGATCAACATAGTGATGTTCACCATTGAAACTACTCCATCTCACGTAATGATCGGACATGGTTTAGTTGATTTGGATCACGTGATCACTTAGAGGATTAGAGGGATATCTATCTAAGTGGGAGTTCTTAAGTAATATGATTAATTGAACTTTAATTTATCATGAACTTAGTCCTGGTAGTATTAGCATATCTATGTTGTAGATCAATAGCTCGCGTTGTTGCTTCCCTATGTTTTATATATGTTCCTAGAGAAAACTAAGTTGTAAGATGTTAGTAGCAAAGATGCGGATTGGATCCGTTATCTGAGGTTTATCCTCATTGCTGCACAGAAGAATTATGTCCTTGATGCACCGCTAGGTGACGGACCTAATGCAGGAGCAAATGCAGACGTTATGAATGTTTGGCTAGCTCAATATGATGACTACTTTATAGTTTAGTGCACCATGCTTAACGGCTTAAGAATCGGGACTTCAAAGACGTTTTGAACGTCATGGACCATATCAGATGTTCCAGGAGTTGAAGTTAATATTTCAAGAAAATACCCGAGATTGAGAGATATGAAGTCTCCAACAAGTTCTATAGCTAAAAGATGGAGGAGAATCGCTCAAGCAGTGAGCATATGCTTAGATTGTCTGGGTACTACAATCGCTTGAATCAAGTGGGAGTTAATCTTCCAGATAAGATAGTGATTGACAGAATTCTCTAGTCACCATCACCAAGTTAGTAGAACTTCGTGATGAACTATAATATGCAAGGGATAACAGATACAATTCCCAAGCTCTTCGTGATGCTAAAATCGACGAAGGTAGAAATCAAGAAAAACATCAAGTGTTGATGGTTGACAAGACCACTAGTTTCAAGAAAATGGCAAAGGGAAGAAGGGGAACTTCAAGAAGAATGGCAAGCAAGTTGCTGCTCAAGTGAAGAGGCCCAAAGTCTAGTCCTAAGCCTGAGACTAAGTGCTTCTACTGCAAAGGGACTGGTCACTGGAAGCGGAACTTCCCCAAGTATTTGGCGGATAAGAAGGATGGCAAAGTGAACAAAGGTATATTTGATATACAGATTATTGATGTGTATTTTACTAGTGTTCATAGCAACCCCTCGGTATTTGATATTGGTTTAGTTGCTAAGAGTAGTAACTCGAAACGGGAGTTGCAGAATGAACAGAGACTAGTTAAGGGTGAAGTGACGATGTGTGTTGGAAGTGGTTCCAAGATTGATATGATCATCATCGCACACTCCCTATACTTTTGGGATTAGTGTTGAACCTAAATAAGTGTTATTTGGTGTTTGCGTTGAGCATGAATATGATTTGATCATATTTATTGCAATACGGTTATTCATTTAAGTAAGAGAATAAATTGTTGTTCTGTTTACATGAATAAAACCTTATATGGTTACACACCCAATGAAAATGGTTCGTTGGATCTCGATTGTAGTTATACACATATTCATAATATTGAAGCCAAAAGATGCAAAGTTAATAATGATAGTGCAACTTATTTGTGGCACTGCCGTTTAGGTCATATTGGTGTAAAGCGCATGAAGAAAATCCATGCTGATGGGTTTTTGGAATCACTTGATTATGAATCAGTTGATGCTTGTGAACCATGCCTCATGGGCAAGATGACTAAGACTCCGTTCTCCGGAATAATGGAGCGAGCAACAGATTTGTTGGAAATCATAGATACTGATGTATGTGGTCCGATGAATATTGAGGCTCGTGGCAGGTATCATTATTTTCTAATCTTCACAGATGATTTGAGCAGATATGAGTATATCTACTTGATGAAACACAAGTCTGAAATATTTGAAAAGTGCAAAGAATTTTAGAGTGATGTAGAGAATCATCGTAACAAAAATAAAAGTTTCTACGATATGATCGCAGAAGTAAAATATTTGAGTTACGAGTTTGGCCTTCAGTTAAAACAATGTGAAATAGCTTCACTACTCACGCCACCTGGAACACCACAGTGTAATGGTGTGTCCGAACGTCATAACCGTACTTTATTAGATATAGTGCGATCTATGATGTCTCTTACCGATCTACCACTATCGTTTTGGGGTTATGCATTAGAGACAACTACATTCACGTTAAAAAGGGCACCATCTAAATCTGTTGAGACGACACCGTATGAACTGTGGTTTGGTGAGAAACCTAAGCTGTCGTTTCTTAAAGTTTGGGACTGCAATGCTTATGTGAAAAAGTTTTCACATGATAAGCTCGAACCCAAATCGGAGAAGTAAATCTTCATAGGATACCCAAAAGAAAATGTTGGGTACACCTTCTATCACAGATCCGAAGGCAAGTTATTCATTGCTGAGAATGGATCCTTTCTAGAGAAGGAGTTTCTCTCGATAGAAGTGAGTGGGAGGAAAGTAGAACTTGATGAAGTAACTGTACCTGCTCCCTTATTGGAAAGTAGTTCATCACAGAAATCTGTTCCTGTGACTACTACACCGATTAGTGAGGAAACTAATGATGATGATCATGTAACTTCAGATCAAGTTACTACCGAACCTTGTAGGTAAACCAGAGTGAGATCCGCACCAGAGTGGTAGGGTAATCCTGTTCTGGAGGTCATGTTACTTGATCATGATGAGCCTACGAACTATGAGGAAGCGATGACGAGCCCAGATTCCACGAAATGGCTTGAGGCCATGAAATCTGAGATGAGATCCATGTATGAGAACAAAGTATGGACTTTGATTGACTTGCCCAATGATCGGCGAGCCATTGAGATTAAATGGATCTTCAAGAGGAAGACAGACGCTGATAGTAGTGTTACTATCTACAAAGCTAGAATTGTCGCAAAAAGTTTTTCGACAAGTTCAAGGTGTTGACTACGATGAGAGTTTCTCACTCGTATCTATGCTGAAGTCTATCCGAATCATGTTAGCAATTGCCGCATTTTATGAAATATGGCAAATGGATAAACAAAACTGCATTCCTTAATGGATTTATTAAAGAAGAGTTGTATATGATGCAACTAGAAGGTTTTGTCAATCCTAAAGGTACTAACAAAATATGCAAGCTCCAGCGATCCATTTATGGACTGGTGCAAGCATCTCAGAGTTGGAATATATGCTTTGATAAGTTGATAAAAGCATATAGTTTTATACAGACTTGCGGTGAAGCCTGTATTTACAAGAAAGTGAGTGGGAGCACTACAACATTTCTGATAAGTATATGTGAAAGACATATTGTTGATCGGAGATAATGTAGAATTATTCTGCAAAGCATAAAGGAATGTTTGAAAGGAGCTTTTCAAAGAAAGACCTCGGTGAAGCTGCTTACATATTGAGCATCAAGATCTATAGAGATAGATCAAGACGCTTGATAAGTTTTTCAATGAGTACATACCTTGACAAGATTTTGAAGTAGTTCAAAATGGAACAGTCAAAGAAGGAGTTCTTGCCTGTGTTACAAAAGTATGCCATGCTGTGTACAAGACCTATTGTATACCCTGCCCTGAGTTTGGCAAGGGAGTACAATAGTGATCTAGGAGTAGATCACTGGACATTGGTCAAAATTATCCTTAGTGGAATAAGGATATGTTTCTCGATTATGGAGGTGACAAAAGGTTCATCGTAAGGGGTTACGTCGATGCAAGTTTTGACACTGATCTAGATGACTCTAAGTCTCAATCTGGATACATATTGAAAGTGGGAGCAATTAGCTAGAGTAGCTCCATGTAGAGCATTGTTGACATAGAAATTTGCAAAATACTTATGGATCTGAATGTGGCAGACCCGTTGACTAAACTTCTCTCACAAGCAAAAACATGATCACACCTTAGTACTCTTTGGGTATTAATCACATAGCGATGTGAACTAGATTATTAACTCTAGTAAACCCTTTGGGTGTTGGTCACATGTCGATGTGAACTTTGGGTGTTAGAATCATTACTGTGTCAATCTAGATTATTGACTCTAGTGAAAGTGGGAGACTGAAGGAAATATGCACTAGAGGCAATAATAAAGTTATTATTTATTTCCTTATATCATGATAAATGTTTATTATTCATGCTAGAATTGTATTATCCGGAAACATAATACTTGTGTGAATACATAGACAAACTAAACGTCACTAGTGTACCTCTACTTGACTAGCTCGTTGATCAAAGATGGTTGTGTTTCCTAACCATAGACATGTGTTGTCATTTGATTAATGGGATCACATCATTAGGAGAATGATGTGATTGACATGACCCATTCCATTAGCTTAGCACCTGATCGTTTAGTATGTTGCTATTGCTTTCTTCATGACTTATACATGTTCCTATGACTATGAGATTATGCAACTCCCGTTTGCCGGAGGAGCACCTTGTGTGCTACCAAATGTCACAACATAACTGGGTGATTATAAAGGAGCTCTACAGGTGTCTCCAAAGGTACATGTTGGGTTGGCGTATTTCGAGATTAGGATTTGTCACTCCGATTGTCGGAGAGGTATCTCTGGGCCCTCTCGGTAATGCACATCACATAAGCCTTGCAAGCATTGCAACTAATGAGTTATTTGCGAGATGATGTATTACATAACAAGTAAAGAGACTTGCCGGTAACGAGATTGAACTAGGTATTAAGATACCGATGATCGAATCTCGGGCAAGTAACATACCGATGAAAAAGGGAACAAAGTATGTTGTTATGCGGTCTGACCGATAAAAGATCTTCGTAGAATATGTGGGAGCCAATATGAGCATCCAGGTTCCGCTATTGGTTATTGACCGGAGACATGTCTCGGTCATGTCTACATTGTTCTCGAACCCGTAGGGTCCGCACGCTTAACGTTATGATGACAGTTTCATTATGAGTTTCTATATTTTGATGTACCGAAGTTTGTTCAGAGTCCCGGATGTGATCACGGACATGACGAGGAGTCTCGAAATGGTCGATACATAAAGATTGATATATTGGACGGCTATATTCGGACACTGGAAGTGTTCCAGGTGATTTAGGAGAAAACCGGAGTGCCGGAGGGTTACCGGAACCCCCCCGGGAGAAGTAATGGGCTTTATGGGCCCTAGGGGAGAGAGAGAGGGGCGGCCAGGGTGGGCCGCGCGCCCCCTCCCCCTCTTGTCTGAATTGGACTAGGAGAGGGGGGCAGTGCCCCCCTTTCCTTCTCCCTTTCCCCCTTCCTTTCCCCCTCCTAGTAGGAGTAGGAAAGAGGGGAGGCCTACTCCTACTAGGAGGAGGACTCCTCCTCCTTGGCGCGCCCCAAGGGCCGGCCGGCCTCCTCCCTTGCTCCTTTATATACGGGGGCAGGGGGGCACCTCTAGACAAACAAGTTGATCTTCAAGATCGTTCTCTTAGCCGTGTGCGGTGCCCTCCTCCACCATAATCCTCGATAATATTGTAGAGGTGCTTAGGCGAAGCCCTGCGACGGTAGAACATTAAGATCGTCACCATGCTGTCGTGCTGACGGAACTCTTCCCCGACATTCTGCTGGATCGGAGTCCGGGGATCGTCATCAAGCTGAACATGTGCTAGAACTCGTAGGTGCCGTAGTTTCGGTGCTTGATCGGTCGGGCCGTGAAGACGTACGACTACATCAACCGCGTTGTGCTAACGCTTCTGCTTTCGGTCTACGAGGGTACGTGGACAACACTCTCCCCTCTCGTTGCTATGCATCACCATGATCTTGCGTGTGCGTAGGAAAATTTTGAAATTACTATGTTCCCCTACAGGAGTAGGCGAAGCCGACAGGGTGGTTTGGTTTAGGTGGCTGGAGGAAGAAGAAGATAAGAGATAGAAGATACACGACAGATGTTGGATGTCAATCCAATGGCTGGTAGGCAGAATCATTTGTTGACTGGCTAGTAAGTCAACACCACCTTGTATAGGCTATTTGCTCGCAGGTCCCAAATGTCAGAATCCAAATCTGTCACGGTCATGTAGCTTTTCCTATGAAAATTTACAGCCCATTCGATGTGCTAGTTCGAAATAAGTTTGTGGGTGCTGGTGGGGGCTAATCACTTGGCTTCTGTAATGCACAGTGAGCTCAAGCAGCCGACGAGAGATGTTATTTCCCTTGGTTGGGATTTGTTAGTTGTTACAATATTTCACTCTAAATTAAATGACTGGCAAGCCATTTGCCTTGCTTGAAAGAAAATATGACAGTCACACCCGAGTTGAAAAGGGCAAGAACATCTAACTCCAGCTTACAAACTATAGAAAAGCATGAGGGTTAATTGTTCATCGGGTTTACAAAAAAACCCAGGTTGAAAAGGGCTACAATATCTAACTCTAGCACTGTTTTCGGCAGTCACAGTCAAATGGATCGGTCAAGTCCATAGAATGAACATCCTGGGTCATAAAATTTACTGGATTATGACCACAATATGTTGTAAATAGAAGCCCGACACGTTCATAAGCTCTTTTGCCCACCTGAAACTCCTTTTTTTGCTCTTCCACATACCCATCCGTCAAAACCATGCTGCTGATAAACTTAAGCCTGATGGACAATAGTAACCTCGCATTCAGCAGGAAGAATGTGACAAATCTAATGATTACACGGTTGGCTACATATCGTTCTAGCGTTATTGTCTTCAATCGAATCTCATGAGAAGTGAGAAAATCCCAATGCTTACTAATCCACCGATTGGTTATAACTTTCTTACCCCGTCTTGTTGCCTAAATAGACATGAAGAGTGAAAACAATTAAGTTCTAAAAAAAGAGTGTCGAAAGAGCAATAGCTGAATGGTTAATTCTAGCACACTATATGCAGCCTTCCAATGTGCGTGAAATTGTGACCTTTATATACAACTTCTCCAGACATGGAAAGCATTGTAGCAAGCCAATAATCTTGTTCAGATAAAAACTATTCATTTGGATATATAAGATCTTGACAGTATCCAGCACCATTATAAGGCTATCCATGGAAAAACTCTTCATTGAGCATAGAACATAATATTAGTACAAAATGTGTACTCCAAGATGACATATAACTTATGCGTAGAAATTTAAAATGCAGCTTATGGTTACAAGTGTAGATGATAATATAAAGTACCTGAAGAACTGTGGAGCCAAACACCATATTGAAATGAGCACAAAGATCATGTATTACACCCAAGGTCTCCAGTTTAGGCGCAGAGAGGATGATTATTTGCAAGGGTGAATAACTAGAATCAAGGATCAACCTTTGAAGTGAAGGGGCATCTTGGATGATGAGCTGCCTTCCGTCAAAAGAAATTCCAATTCTTACAAGTTTAGGCGACTTTATTTGGAGACAACCGATTCTAACTGTGAAAATAAGCACCAAGCACTCCAGGGCAGGGCAATTGGAGTGGATGATGTTGTGCAATGAGGCCTCCGATGTACGAACACGCACAAGTGAAAGTTTCTTGAGAATTGGGAGTCGAAGGTTTAGTACCAGATTGTCTGGTAGGTCGCACAGTGCAAAGGTGGCGGTGTGAAGAGAGGAGGAAAACCGCGAGATGGACATCGATGCTGAGGGCACAGGTAGATGGCGTTCAGTATCTGGTAGGTGATTTCCAGGGGAATAGTAGAACTCAAGCAGCTGTAGTTCTGTGAATTCAGGGGATTTCAGCCAGGCGTCCACCGTGTAGGGCATGGTATGCTTGCTCAGGTAGCATGACGGGATGCAGAGGCTTTGAACGGAGCCTTGGTGGGAGGAGATGATGGCTCTGGGGATTTCAAAATCATTGGAGAGAGATAGCTGACGACAGTCGATTAAGGGGCACGGCGCACCATAGAGGGCGCCACCGAATTGAGAAGACTTGGGTGTGGCAGCAATCCTTGGTGGGGAGAAGCGAGATGATCTCCCCAAGGACGGCGTCCGGGAGATCGCTGATGCGGTCCACCCGAGATTCTACAGGTACCTGGGATCCGGTGGGGGCGGGGTCGCCGCTTCTCCCCGCACTCCCGGGTGCGGGATCTACAACACGCATCGCTGCTGGCAGGGGCCTCATCTTCTTGGCGCTGCGATCAGCCGACTCCATTTTCCTCGAGGGTGTCGCGTTCACGGATTTGAGCGGAGTAACGACTGAAGAGCCTAGTTGTAGTGCGAGTGAAGAAGAAGGGGAGCTGGGGTTTTTCTGTAGTAGTGAGGAAGAACGGGAGCTGGGGTTTTCTGTAGTAGTGAGGTGAGGAATTTGGGGGTGCGAGTGGAGCAAGCTGACGTGAGGTGGGTGGGAGTGAGGAGGAAGAAGAACACCCAGGTTTTTTGGGGGCGGTGTGCTGAGTGTGGGTAGCGCCTCTCATTCAGTAATATATATATGGACTTTTGAATTGATTTTACTATTTACTAGGGTGTATGGGCTGTTTTGTCTTGGGCCCAGAGAAACAATTACTACTAGTACAGTGGAGACACTCTACAGCTACCCAGAAAAACAATTACTACTAGTACAGTGGATACAATACCGCTTCTGTCTCCTCCTAGGTCATCGAAACGTCCCCCTCTACTGAATATCATTATACTTTTGTTCACCGACATGCGGGCCATGCAGCGTGCGGGCCCAAATGCCATCCACCAAATTAGAAGGTAGTATGCAGGCGGAGAGTCACCCCGGTCATGGCGAGGCAGTAACGAGCCGTCGTATCGCAAAACCCCCCTCCCTGCAGTCTAAGTTTGACGGACGAAGCAACCATCATTTCACTCTTCGCTGAATCCCCTTCTCCCTCACCGTCTTCAAGAAAGGCAACACTCGCATCTGCCACTGTTCTTCTCTCCCAACGAAGGGAAGGTAAGCGGATCCGTGATGTTGGTATATTTTCGTTCAGAGAAAAAAAGAACTTTTGCAAAGCAGTAACTGATCCTCACTCTCTTTTTTGTTTCATTGTCATTGCAATTGTGTTTTCCTTTCAGTGGTCTCCTAGTATTTGTCAGTTTCATGATGGACCAAGGAGAACCAGGCAAAGATCTGCCGATATTGGAGCGGACGCAGGAGGCTGATCCCCACGAGAAAGAGAGCTCCAAGAAGATGGAGGCAGCCACCGAGCCGACCCCATATATGCTCACGGCCACTACTGAGATGGTCAACGCCCTGTTTGAGGTTACACCCCCGTGGCACTGTAGGAGCAGTTTTCCCCCTTCAAGGATGTGCCCCCCCACTGAGCTTCCGAAGGTGATTTTCTTCTTTGCCGATCTCGATTGTGGTTTTTAATCTAAGTATGTGGTGATGAATAATGCAAAATTTTATTAGCTTCGATGTCATGCTATACATAGTGGTTTAAATAACTTGTGTTTATTATACTAGAAAGTAATTCAGAATTTGTTTCTGTTTCAATTAGAGCCCTGATGCAGACAAGGATTGTGTGGTTGTACATGTCACTCGCTATGAGGCGGATGACCTGAATATACGCACTGGGAAAACAAAGTTTTTAGGCTGTTGGATCCTGGAAGCCATTTGTGCTTATACCAATGAAGAGTTGTATTCCAGCCTCACTGTTGTCAGGAGTGTTTTCCAGGGTGTACTGAAGGACAAGAAGTTCAAAGCTACTCCTTCGTTTGTGAGGCATACTGTTCTTGTCAAGCTTACGCAGGAAGATGACGTGGCATGCCTCCACAAACAAGTTTATGAGTGGCAAGGCCACAAGGTTGTCTTCATGAAGGTTCATAGGATTGATCTGCTGTCGGACGTCCTCGATGATGTTCATGGCAAGGTCCGTCTTGTGTCCAGCCCAAATTAGATCGAGGCATGAAATAGTTTCCCCAACTAGTGTTTAATAGTAGTTTGGATTGTGTGTAATTATCCGAACCTTGCATGTTATCGAGCCCTCTGGGGCTAGTACTCTGTTTGAATCCGTCTATGGGAACTGCTGCTACTTTTGTGTGCCCATGAATCATGTGAGAACCATCGTAATTGTTGCCGAAACTGATGCATCCTCACTAGTTTTTTCATGAATATGGCATGGTAAGACATAAGTTGTCACGGTTTATCATACGAGCAGTGTGTGTTTTGATGAAATAGTGTACTCGTTCAAGAACTGTGCGCCGACATATACATAAGTATTTGTAAACACTGTTGGTGCTACCCCACTTGTAAGCAGTTGTGCAAAACATGGCACATTGGCTCAACTCGCTTCAACACTAGGCTATCGACCAGCTAACAATCAACAATCTGTTGTCTGACATATAAGCAACTATGTATCTTGTTATAGTGGTTCATGTAGTTAACTGAGGCCACAATGTAAATTCCAAACGTTCACACGCTAGTCCAGCGTTCATGTGGAACACTCACATTAAACTCGGCTTCATAAAAAACTTGAAAAACATAAGTTAAGAAATTTTATACATCTCAATGATTCATAGAACATAAAAACATATAGTAGTTCACAACAAAAGACAAAGTTGTGAGAAGGTTTACAAATCAGGAAAAAACAAGCAAGGCTTCTCTAAACAAAGGGCCTCCTGGCAGGCTTAAATTTCTTGGAGTTCACTCTGGGTTTTTTCCTGTTGCCACCATCCAGGGTTAGGTTCTCTCACTCCAGAATAACCAATTATAATTGTGTTCTCACCTGGAATGCTGTACTGAACCATGTAGTGTACTGACCAGGTGAAATTCTTGTGCATCCCACTAAATTTAAGCACCGCTATTTGCAGAAATAAGCAGACCACAATGCCTCTTGTCCGTGCACCTGTCCAAAAAACCACCATGCAGCCGTGCCAACTAGTCCTTGGTCCATGGATGAACAGGTAGAAAGTGCATTCCGGACTAGGATGCAGTTGTTTTTGCTCATCCCTACACTGCAATCAGGAAGTAAAACGTACAAATCAACTTCTTTTATATTGCGTTGGTCATTCTACCTAGTAACTAGCAATGTAGGAATACCTGGAAGACGGGTGGTTAGACGATGGCAACGAGGGATAGCCATCTCATTTTGCGCAGTTCTACTAAAACTGAGGTTTGTGCTTTTGATTGTGCGGATAGAAACAATATGGAGACACACATCCTAAAACAATATGGAGACAGACATCCTTGTTTGCGCAAATACAAAATACGGTTATTTAAACAGTGACAGATATTTGCAGTGGCGTATGATTAATAGAAGCATCTATTGTGTTATAATTGGCACTCGATTGACAGTATGAAAGTGTCCTTAAGTAAGTAGAATCATATCACATCAACACTGCCACTAGATTAACATGCAGAACAATAGCATTAGTATTACTATCATGAGAGTAGCACATGGTTAGTAAATGTGCAATCAAATTTGTGCAGTTCCACTGGGATGAAGCAATGTTAGCGGTGTGAGATTTAAGTGTAACTGCAAAAACACAATTCATGGGAAATAAAGCAAGATAGAAGCACTTCATAAAATGGTGGTGGCATTGCTTCAATTTATCGACGACACTAGACCATTACTTATAGTGACATTAGGTGGCATTGCTTAATGCTTCATGTGATTTTACATTAACGGTAGCAATATGGGCGTAGGGACAGCAGGGGCATAAAGTGGTGAGGCAGATGTGGTTGCCGAGAGCGGCAAACACTCAGGCAGCATGTCTGCATTTGTCCCATTTTTTATCTCCTCGGCGACATTTTCCTATGTGAGCACAGGAAATCTAGACCTGCTCATTCTCATTTGTGTTGTCCCCCAACACCCGTCACTTTCTTTCCTTTTTCAACCAAGAGACAAGTCCACTTCCACCCACCCTTCGCCATCCACCATGCTTTCTTTGTCTTCTCAACCAAGAGACCGGTTGGGTAGCCAGTATCTACTACTTTCCCCCGTTTCCTCTTAGAACCAAGTCATGGATTCATGCTATAGCTTTCCCACTTTCTTCCCTGTTTGAACCAACTCTTAGAGTCAATTGTATGAACTAGCTTTACCTCTAATAATAGTAGAAGTCTAGGTGGCTTTGGAACAATGGACGGAAGTAGAAAAAGATACACACGAAGCCAAGTGGGGAGCTGGGGCAGTAGAGCAAGGCAGGTTTCGAAGGAATATATACCCGAGGGTCGTCGGCATGTGGCAAAGACGGCATCGGGAGGCCGCATCTTGGCCACAATACCGCGGGGAGGAAGAAGGGGTTGGAGGCCCTCCCGAGCTGGCGCTCTCTCAGAGAGAATGGAACGGCCGCCGACCGAGACACGCGGGCAGCCGTTGGTCTCCTCCCTCGCCGCCGACGACAGCGTGAATGATGCACCTACACCCCTGCCTCGGTCGAGGTTGTCCGGCCGGATTTGTGACTAGCCGTGAGCTGAGAGAGAGTGTGTTCACCTATGTCTTGCTTAGATCTATAGAGCATGAGAGAGTGAACGAGAGGAACCCTAGTAAAGCAAGCGCTAAGGCTCCTGCTTATATATATAGTGGAGTGATTTTGTTGTACCAGCTTCAAAAAAATGTGCTCCTACGTGTACCCGCGAGTGGGTGTGAGAGAACTAGTGCGTGCGTGCACCGCTTCTCTTCGTGAGAGTACAATATACTATGCCCAAAGAACGTTCGCCGCAAGAGTAGTAGTATAAGTGTGTGACGTGTGAGCTAAAATAAAATGTGCGGGGCGTCTTTTGTTTTTTAGATGTTCTGAGGGTAGGGTGTGAAGAGCACATATGTGTGTGACGTCTACCTGCAGATAGACGGTGGGTGCGAGAGGACTCAGGAGAGTCGTGACTTGTGAGGGTGCGTGTGCGTGAGAGAGAGGGGGGAACATATCAATGCAATGCATGTGTCCATAAACCATTATCCGACAAACGTTTGCCACAAGCCTTTTCCTGATGAACGCCGTAAGAACCGTTAGATCGGCACCCGACAGTGTCAGTTTTGCCATGTCATTTAACAAAACAGCCACTCCTCCTACACACAAATCTTCCACATGAGTGTTAGCTGCCGTATGCTCCCTCCATTCCAAAATGTAGTGCATATAGCTTTATTGAAAATTCAAACCTCACAACTTTTTACCGAGTTTTCGTGTACCAAATTGCACATGTAGAATACCCTGTATATATCATTTCATTCATCTGCGAGAGGTAACTATAAAGATGGCGGAGGAGTCTACAAAGAAAGACCATCGTATCACCTGCAGCAATTTCAACCATCCTTTGGTGTGGAGGAATATCATAGGAACTCTATATGATATGATTTTTATAGGATTTTTTCCTTTAGAGCCAATTGGTTCATAGGAATAGATTCATATACTCCACATTTCAAAGGAAATAAACATGATATCATTTCTATAGCTTTAGAGCCACTTGATCCATATGAATGGATTCCTATACTCCCATAATTTCAAAGGAAAATAAACATTAGCGTATATTCAATAGAGAAGTTCCTATGATATGAACCAAATTACATCTCTTTTCTAATCCCACCTCATAGGAATTGAGATACATGTCATCTCTAGATTCAATAGAAAAGTTCCTATGATTGAACCAAATGACATCTCTTTTCCAATCCCTACTCATAGGAATTGAGATACTCCATGTCATCTCTTTCCCTACAACTTCCATGTATACATCTTGTATTCCTAAATAGCTAGTACAACCCACTAGTAGCTTTTTTCCAATACATGCAACTATGGCACAAGAACTATATAGTGTGTGAATAAATTTGAAAGATGGTCGCTGGATGAAGCTAATCCGACAGTGCAGAGATGGCAAATCCGAGCACTACTGGTCATTGGATATCATCAACATTCCACCAGATCTGCCACATGTACAATTTAGAAGACTCCATGGTTGAACTTAAGCATAATGCACAAACCTCAAAACACAAGCACTTCTCATTTGTTCTAGAATCTTCCGTATCATAATTGAATTTTTTCTAAATGAATTGCCATTATTTGTTTTTTACTTTATGCTTTACAATGCACAACCCCATGAATCTTAACATTTTTATAGAACTAATTGATTTTGAATGAGATGAACTATAAGAACTAAACGAACATCTACATCATGCATATATGACTCAAAGCTTTACATGTTATAGTGTGTATTTATTCATAATTTGGTTTCGAAATCTCATGCATTCAATGCATGTGTACCTTACTACTTTTGAGTAGTGTAGCAAATTCACGCGGCCCCGGGTATATCAAAATGCAGGGCCCATGCATCATTGCCTTTCGGTCGAACCTACGTCCACAATTTTTTGTACGTATTATATCTCCACTGGTCCCCGAACCCAAAATGTTGCCTCGTTCCCCTAAAACCAAGCGACCCACACATATTTAAGGCGTCGACTCAAACTCAATCCCTCTCCCGTTTACTACGACGTGGCCCCGCACATCGTAGTAGTACTCCTACAAACCCTACCTCCGCACGCATCATTGGTTTTCTTCAAGATGACGAGGGAGAAGCCGATTTGTAGTGGAGGCGCTTTAAAAAAATGATCTATACTGGAGACCCCTACCCTAGGATGCCCTAGGTAGCTGCCACACGCATCATTGGTTTTCTATTTTCTTTATGCTCTTGCGCCCTAGAGTGAAATGATAGTTGCTTCGTCCATCCAGCTTAATGCGGGAAAGGTGGGGCTTTGTGATTTGACCCCTCATCACTCATTTTCTACTACTGCGGCGCTACAACCGGGGTGCCTCCAATTCCAACCGCTGCTCTGAACTGTAATTTGGTGCATCGCATGTGGAACAAGACGGTGGATGAGCCACATGTCGGCCAGAGGGGTCCTGTTAAGTTTGTCGCCATTTCGTGTGCGGACTGACCCTGCTTGAGTTGCTACGCCAACGCGACAGGTGCAGCCTACCACTTGGTTTTGCTCCTTGGTGAATCCCGACTATATTGATCTAAAAAGATATGTACTGAACTACCCTCTCCGTCTCGTTTTTTTAGGCATCTCGGTTTATAGGGCGTGCACGTAGTTCTAGGTCATCCATTTGACTAACTAAATATCAGCTACTATGTCACAAAAAGTATATCATTGGATTATTAAGCGGATGTAGTTTCTAAACATATACTGGTCATCACATATATAGCCAATTAAATACTCAACCTAGAACAACGTGCATGCCATGTGAACCGATACGGAGGAAGTATAGTAGTAAAAATGAGGTGATTTTACCGAGCGATTGGAGGGGGGCATGGCCTATCATGCGGTCCCACGTGTCATGATGTACCAAGGTGATGCGTGTGTCCCTCTTGAGGCAGAAGCAATACTACGTGGTTTGAGATGATGGCGAACCGAAGTGTGAAATAATGGTTGCTTCATCCTTCTGGGAAGGTGCGGCATTGTGATTTGACATCTCATTGCTCATTACTACTACTACTGGGGCGGTACGACTAGGGTGCGTCCCCCTGCTGTTCTGCACTATTATTTGGTGCTTGACACGTCGACCCGGTTGCTATATGTCCCACATGTCGGCGACAGGAAGTACATAATTCATGAAAGCGAGCATCGACGGAGGAGTACAAGACACGGCTTGGTTTTTTGCTGCTTCGCGCGATCCATCGATACAAACCCAGACTAAAAAAGGCAAGGGCGGGTATTTTCCCGCGCGGCAGGCAGGGGAGTTTGGCATAGTCTGTTCGAGGCAAGGAGGCATGAAGGGAAACAAGCAAATAAAGGTTGAGCGACTTAGTTTTGGGAAAATCTGATTTTACGGAGTACGTACCCACTAGGGTTTATAGGGCTCATCTAAAAAACATTCGTTTTTATGTTTTATAAGTCTCAATTCTACTACTAGTAGTAGTACCATCACATGTAGGATTTCTAGGTGCGTTAGATCACCCGATGCAAGCAGTGTCAAGAGAAAACTCACCAATGCATGTAGAAGTTCATGGAAATTTAGTGGTCGTTCATGCATTCATTCTAATTAATGCCTCGGTAAACATAACTTCTTGAGAAAAACGAGCGTACTAATTACTTGTGCAAACTAGGAGTACGAAATTAATTCGACCAACTCACCGTCTACCTTGGTTGGAGAGATTTTGAAATTGAGCCATAAACTGGAAAGGAGGGAGTAGTAACTTTTGTCTCGATTACTATTTGTGGCCTTGTATAGATGCAAAATGTATTTTTTTATAGTGACCTTGTATAAGTAAATGGAGGGAGTGCTAAAGGACATATATATTCCAAACAATATGATAATCTCTCTAACCAAGGTAGTAGGGATGAGGAGTAAACGGAGAGAGTACTAAAAATTTTCTCCTCGTCCGGGGAGCCACCGCACGCATGGGCGAGGGAGCAAGCGTAAGGCGTACAATACTTCTACTAGTAAGCAAGCTTCACCTCATCCTGCGAGCCACCGCGCCCGTGGGCGGGGGAGGCGGCGTACTAAGCAGGCTTCTCCCCATTCTGCGAGTTGACGAGACACATCAAAAGTACTCCAGTGTATAGTGCCTTGCCTCTAAGGTAGGCCCCACATGGTTTGCCTCTTTTTTAACATAACGCGTCAAGTCGCAATTTGTTTGTTCACCCGTGGTAGATGATCCTCCCTCCACCAAGTGGACAACCAGTACACGGTCAAATTACCATGTGGGCTGCCTTTTCGTATAGAAATGAGCTCCACCGTGTACCCGCGCGGGTGTGGTTGGGAAAGAGATGGGAGTACGTGCGTCGTGCATGCACCTCTTCTCTTCATGCACGTCCCCCACCAACGTGGGTGTGTGTGCGAGATACAAACCTAGACAAATGGCTTGTGTGGAATAACTACTCTTCGCAAGCCATTGTAAGAGTGGACAAAATGGTGAAGGAGGAGATAGGGGAGCGGCGGAGGTGTGCGATTCTTGGCCGGTGTTTGGCCTTGTTTAAATAGGAGATTAAATAGACGGCAGACGGGAGGAGCTCGGCCGGTGTTGCGTTTAATGCCGTACGTGTGTCCAGAGTGGATTTCTCGGCTTCCACACAGGCGGGTTTCATGGAGGCATTTGAATGCGGAAAGGAGGCGTGTTTAGCCGGGCGTGCTGCGAGTGGCGCCCTCGACTCTGACGTAGGACACCGCGCCGTTCTTCAACTGATGTGTGGGCTCTTTGGGTACATGGCCTGCATGTCAGTGACCCAACGCAGGCAGCGCACAGTAGAGGAACCTTTGGTGGGCCAGGGTGGTCAGAAACGGGCATTTCATAAACCAATGATTGTTCATTGAGTGTGACGTCATACTTTTCATGTATATAAGCCTACTATGTTGATAGACCGTTCGATACGTTGTGATTCATAAAGACCGCTGCAAACATCAATGTTCTGCTTATCACAGATAAGATTGATTAATACCCATAACAATCCATGTCCTTAACAAAGGGTGCATGCACGTATAGGTTGAGCGTGTGTCTTGCATCGTGTGCTGTGTGCATGCAGGCGTGCGAGTGCTGCGTGCGTGCAAGGTTACGTTTCAGTGTTGCATGCATGTGTGCATACGTGCGTGTGTTCATGAGTACATGTGTACGTGTCAGTGTTGCACGCCTGCATGTGTGTGTTCGTTATGTGTACATGTCAGTGTTGCACGCCTACATGAGTGTGTGTCTTGCGTGCATGCATGTGTATGTGCGGGGTGAGGCTACACATCAGTCGACCGACTTTTTCATCTCTGGTCATTAGATTTTCCAGCCGTTGGATACGAAATCAAGGGCCTGCAGTTTATCATCAAACTCCACCCCCTAAGCCTCTAGCCACCACCGGCCCCCGCCGCCCGCGGTCGGCCCGCGTTGCCACACTGCCCCGCCCGCCCTGAAACCACTCCCCACCGCCGGTCCGCCGCCGCACCGGCCATCCCT
>NC_041386.1:462255208-462302144 GCF_002162155.2 Triticum dicoccoides
CGGCGATCCCCACCCCACCGTCCAATCAACGCGCCCCCACCACCGGCGACTGCCAACCAGAGGTCTCACGACTTCGAGTACCCATCAACCACTAATTTATTACCATTTTTGTCCTTCATATACGCGCTGACAGGTGGGCTCTATGGTAATGTGCGCTGCTGAATGTGGACCGTTTGACTGGTCAATTGATCGTGTCATCAACGAATTACGGAGCTGTATGGTGAGCGAGTGACCGTATGATCACCCTAAAATGTATTTTATTAACATAGTACAGACTCAAACTACCATTCCGTTCTTTCATATACGGGCTGACAGGTGGGCCCCACGGTTACGTGCCCCGATGGTGCAACACTAGTTGTGCCACGTGGAACGTTTGACTGGTCAATTGTTTGGGTCATCAACAAAATACGGAGTTGTACGGGTGAGCCAGTGACCGTATAATCATGAAATGTATTTTTTAACACGGTACAGATGCAAGGGCTCATATATACGTGCAAGCACTCACCGCTATAAGCGCACACACGCAGAGCCTACCCCTATGAGCACCTTCGAGAGAGTGAGCCAGCATATGATCTTGAGATTTTACGAAGTCACCATAGGTGCCTCGTAGTCAAGTGGAACGTCTCCTCCCACTGAACGCACATCCCCGGAAAATACTGAAATTAACCCAGGATAAATGCGAGCACCGGGACTTTAACCCTGGTGGGCTCGAGAAACAACTGTCCTCCTAACCATCCAACCACATGTTGGTTTGCACGACAAAATGTATGTGGTGACCGTGATGAGCTTATTCTGAAGTCTAGTGACCATATCGTGCTTTCGCTTCAAATGCAATGACCGTAAGTGTCGTCAACAAAATACGGAGCACGCATCAAATGCAAAGTCCGCCAGTGTCATCGAGAAAATACGGAGACGTATAGTGAGCTAGATACCGTATGACCACCACGAGAATGTATACGGTGACCGTAATGAGCATATTCTGAAGTCTAGTGACCGTATAGTGCCTTAGCTTGAAATACAGTGACCGTCACGCGTGAATGTGTCGTGGGCATGCATACTTTTAGAGGGTCGAGAGATAGTTTGTGTGCGTACGTGAAAGTGGTGTAGAAAGAGGGGGTGTCCGGTGGAGAGAAGGAGAGATATGCCCTTCGTTTCTCTTTCCCGTGACTAATATTTTAGGAGAATATATAAACATTCACAATGCAGAACAAATATTTTTGGATGCACCATGCAATTAACTTTCATGTATAACATTGTACTATGTATATGCTTATTTTCTTAGTGGCTGATTACGTGTGTGGTGTGGTGGGTCAACATGAGGACTCATGGGTCAGTTCCATCCTGCGCCACATAGGTTGGACTGAGACGCGTTATACGAAGACCCATGTGGAGGACTCGGCATACAACACGAAGCTAGCTACCAGAGTCACTTAGGACTCTATCCCCACTGGTGATAAGCCGACTATATATGATTTGTATCCCTAGGCCACCAGTATGTTATAGAATCTTGGGGGCTAGTTCGTCGATAGTATACACACACGCACAATGCCTGGTATTCACATGTACTTTGTACACACCCCTATCACTAATATACAGTACCAGGAGTAGGCTTTTTCCTCAACTGCAAGGGTCCAAACTAGGGTAAAACTTTGCCTCATATTACCATCTAGCCTAATAGTCAGGGATATCCTACCGAATGATATGATGGAATCATATCTGCCAACTACTAAGAGAGAGGTGTGTCTGGGGGGGCAATGTGTGCGAGAGAGGCCTAAAGATAATGTGTGTGTGCGGGAGACACGTAGGCACGTATATGTGCGTGTAGAGGGCTAGTAGAGGTCGTGCATGTGTATATATACATGTGAGAGAAATAGTGTTTTCCAACTGAGATTAGTGAAAAGAGTGGTACATAGTAGTCAGAAAGAGAGAGAGACATACAGAGAGAGCATGTGTGTGAGACTCCCCGACACCCCGAGAGAGATTGTGAGCATGTGTGGAAGAGAAATGCCGATGCATATAAAGTGTGTGCACTTATGCGGTAGATGGAGAGATATATAGCACGTTTGTGAGAACGGACCGAGGCATAGTGCATCTACGTGTAAAGGGCGGTTCTATGCATTAAACTAAAATATAAATGGCATTATTATTTTTGGATGAGATCATGAATTTTGCAAATTGCGTATGGACGAAAATCGGTCTATCAGACACCCATACTCAATTCTAGCATGTGCATGTGTTTATTTCATATTATCGATCCATAGAGTGAGAGCGGTTTGAAATACATGCAATGGATGCTTTTGCAATTCATATATAAACATTAATTAGTGCACTCCATGTTGTTAGTGTGAAGCACTTTATACATTTGTCACTTGCATGGATACATTCCAAATTGCTAGCTACGAAATAGAATACATGTCGAATTCAACATAAAGGGGGTTTCAAAGATTCGAATTCATAGGAAGTGCATTCATCTATTTGAACCCAAGATAATGGCATTTGTAAATCAGATGTAAAAGGGGGCATCAATCTTTGTTGTGCGTTTGAACATGCTATATATATTCATACGCATGTCTAACTTTTTTTGCAATCAAGGAAATTATATCTGGAACCATGCATGAACTGAGGTAAGTTGCATATTTTTTAATATATACTCGTGTACAATTTATATTCAAGTGTACCCCCTCCATTCCAAAATAATTGTAGCTTTAGGATTTTCAAGAGTAAAGATTTGTGAAGTTTGACAAATCCTGAAAGTTCAATTCAAGAGAACCGAAAACGTTAATGCTTCTGCTCCCAAATATTGAACGAAGCGCCAAATAGGCCCGTGGTCACCCGAAACCGCGTGAGACTAATGTTTGGTGGTAGGAAATTACTATCCTGACTCTGGCCCGTGTAGCCTATTGGCCCGATGTCCAAAGGTCTAAACCGGGGTAGGTTCGAAACTTCACCATGACGCCAGTCTCAACCGCCTCCGAGAAGCATTCATACGCCGTGGGCGCCTAAACACCCATGCGCTCGGCCGAAATCTATCCCGCCCACATTTGGGACACCTGAGATTACTGTCCTACCCCAACCCGCAATATGTCCGAAATTTTAGATGGGGGAAAAGTTTGTAACTTTCCCCAAATTTCAAACAAGCGCGTCCCAAACCGAAACATTGTTCCCCCTTAGTTCCCTGCCTCCCTCCGTTTCCCCATTCATACTCCGTGGGTGCCAAAACTCCCTCTCCACCAGCCGCGAAACCCCAGCCTCCTCCGTCCTCCACCCCATAGTGCCCAATCCACCGCCGTCGTCCTCCATCACGCCAGAGCCGGTACCCCGATGTCATCGTCCAACGCAACCGCAACCGCAGCACCCTCAAGGACTAAGCAGCTGAAGCCAAGGTAGAGCTACCTTCACGACGCCGATGCCGATGTGCGCCGTACCAGAACCACTCCGACCACGCCGTCCTGCGCCTCACTGCTGCCGCTCCACTGTCGCAACCATCCACCGTACCGGAGCTGTTCACACTACACCGTCGTTCGCAGCCTCGGATCTGGTTCCCCGCTGCCGACAGACGGCCACCGCACCACACTCAACAACTTGGCCATGGGTTCGTCCAAGGCTCCACCGTCCTCCACAACTTCTCATTTCCAGCGAACCACAAGAAGATCGTTGGAAAAACAGAAGGATGACACAACACTGCCAGCAGAAAGAGGTACTCCTCTTCCCTTATTCGTGCAAACCTTATGTCTCTGCTCACACCGTATTCATCCCATGAAATAAACTGGTTGAGCGCTTCTTACTGCATCTTCTTCGTGATACTAAATGCACAAGGTTTCCTCCCTTTACTATTTCACCTTTGCTAGAGGTCAGTAGCCTGCCTGGATTTCAATTCAGGGTCAATCGAACGGCAATTAAAAGAAGCAGCACCCGCTTAGGCGCGCGGAGCAGCTAGTCCGCCTGTTTGCTGGGGAAGCGGCGCATCGATGTCTATCATAGGGGTGTGGGCGCAGGAGATGCTTGCGCCTGATCTGGAGGTTGGCGGGGCTTGAATGGATGGCCGGGGGTGGTGCCAAGCATGGCGGTGTGGTGAGGTCGAGGGGAGGGCGCAGGCAGGGGACTGGGCCGGTGGTCGCTAGCGTTTCGAGGAAGATCGTCAACACTGACTGGCTGGAGGTAGATGAAGGCGATCTGCCCGTTCTTTGTACATTGGATGGTGCAGAAAAAATGGACAGACCTATTTGTTTTCAGTCAACTATTATTTTCATAGAATCATGTAGTAATTTAGTGTGCCATGCATGTTGTAGAGCTATCATATGTCTCTCGTCATTTATTTCTCACCGACCTGCTATCTGCTACCTTTACACTGTACTAATTGTGCACACACTTCACCCATACTCACACTATTGTTTTTTATGCATGGGTATTTCAGACTCTGACGCAGTGTTGATGAATGGAGAAAAGAAAAGACAGAAGTCGCTCCAGTGTAATTCAAAGATAAGCACTAAGTGTTTCAGCGCTCTAAAGGGTGTAGTGTCGGCAGTTGGAGACAGTAAACGTAGCTCTGCAGTTGATGATCTCAATTGCCACACACAACCATCCCAGGTGCTTGCTTTAACTTCGCGCTGTCAAATGTGTTTGCATGTTGCATATGGTGTCTAGCTTGTATTGCTTCCAATTTGGTTAAATTTCATCTGCTTACTTTACACATTATACCTTTGATAATGACATGCCTTCATGTTTTTGATACATACTACATATGTCTAATAACCATGTTCGTACATCAAACTAATGCTCTTTTGTATCCCTCGTCAATCACTTATGATGAGACAGTCACCCCAGTGGGTTACTGTGAGACGCCATACTCATTTAAAGAGTGTAGTGTCATCCTCCCCACATGATTCTCAAGAAACAACAAGGCTAAATGAAGATAGTCAACGTAGCCCTCTAGTTGATGACCGCAATTCCCCACACCACCATCACAGGTGCTTGCTCTAACTTCGTAGTGTGATATGTGGTTGCATGTTGCATACGGCGTCTAGCTTGTAATGCTTCTAATTAGGATAAATTGCATCTCCTTAGTTTACACATTATACCTGTGAATATGACATGCCTTCCTATTTTTGGTACACACTACATCTATGTGTTAACCTTGTTCTTACATGAAACTACCTCTCTTCTGTATCCTGCATCAATCACTTACGACGAGTCACCTTTATTCGTTGCATATTGCATATTATTTCTAGCCTGTTGCCATGTATTGCTTCTAATTTGGTCAAATACATTTGTTAGGGAACCCTTTTAATTTGGCAGAGTGATATTGGTTTCATCTTTCATATGGTTTCTAGCTTGCATTGATTCTAACAATTTCAAGCACCTTGTGCTTAGTTTACACTTTATACATCATACATGTCAATATGTCACGCCGTCCTGTTTTTCATACATATTCTATCCTCCTATCATGCGGCTGCCTTACATGAAAGTAGTGTTCGTCAGTATCATGCATCAATGAGTTCTGAAGAGCAAATTTTATTCTTTTTTCTTGTGGGTTTGACTTGACAAGGAAAAATCAAGAAAGAGGAAGGAAAAGAGTAAGGAAGGCGATGATGGTGGTCCTCTGCAGCAATGCAAATGGAGCATCTGTACCGATTCTCCTTGTACTGATAGTGCATTATAAGGTCCAAGTCTCCGCTCCCCTACTCCACCATCCAAGGTGCTTCCTCTAACTTGGCAGTGTGATATCTGGTTGCATGTTGCATACGGTGTCTAGCTTGTATTGCTCCTAATTTGTGTAAACTGCATCTGCTTAGCTTACACATGATACGTGTGAATATGACACGCTTTCCTGTTTTAAGTACATACTATATATGTCTATCACACCATGTTCTTACTTGCAACTACTCTTCTTGTGTATCCTGCATCAGTCACTTATGATGGGACACCTTTAAGTTGGCAGTGTGATATTGGTTTGCGTCTTGAATATGATTTCTAGCATGTATTGCTTCTAGTTTGATGAACGCCACCTATGACGAGACAGTTTTAACTTGGCAGAGTGATATTGATTGCACCTTTCATATGGTGTCTAGTTGGCAGTGCTTCTAATTTGTTGAAGTGCCTTCTACTTAGTTACCACATCATAGGTGTGAATATGTCAAGTCTTCCATTTTTTTGTACATATTCCATCCTCGTATCATGACTTTGCCTTTCATCAGAGTAGTGTTCGCCAGTATCTGTAACATCCCAAATTTTCAATTTGGAATGTTATACATTAGATCATCATTGCATATCATATTTTATTGCATTTTGGTTTGATCCTAGAAATTCTATGCAACTCAAGGACCCACGGAGAGAGTTGGGAATTTCGTTATTTTCATATTTGACTTTTTCTCAAATTTTGAAAAAAAGGATCATTTGATTTTAATTATTTTATCTTCAAATATTTATTCTATAAAAATAAAAGAGAGAGGATAAAATGACTTCCTCAAAATAAATAAATATTGGAGATTTAATATTAAAATCAAATAAGATTTTTATTCAGAGTTTTATCGCTATTTTATTTGAATTAGGAAAAATATGCATTTTTCAAAATTGCATTTTAGGCCCAAATAAATGTTCACCTTGTCCGGCATATTTTTAGAGGACGGAGAAAATTTATTTCGGGATTTTTGGAGTCCGTTTAGTATTTATTTTCTTTCTTTTTCTGCATGTTAGAATTATTTTTAAAAAAAAAATCAAACTGACTTCGGGCCATACCCGGCCAGGAGACCTCGGGCCAGCCCTTTTATAAGCCGCACCCCGCACCCCGCAGCCCACCCGCCGCCCCGCCCCGTCAGCCCTAGCGCCGCGCCGTCGCCCCGCTGCCGCGCCGCCGCCGCTGCCGCCCCACGCCGCCTCATCGGAGCCGCCCGCCGCCGTCTCGCGGGAGGTAGTCGCCGCCGCCTTGGTTTTCGCGAGAAAACCGATCGTTTTTTTCGAAACCCTAGATCCGTTTTTTAGATTTGGTTCGGTTTTTTCGGTTTAGTTATTTAGCGGACGTTCGTCCGTATGTTTGTTTTAACGAACAGTTTTCACCGTTTAGCCGTAGACAGCGAACGTTCGTTTGTTAGCCTGTTCGTCGGTTTTTCTTTTTCTCGAAACTTTCCACGATTATTTTCGATCGCGATTTCTTATCTGATTTTCGTTTTAGTAAACTTTTCGCTCGTTTATCGGAATCAGGCGATTCAAGCGCCTAGAGTTTCATCTCGAAGCCCTCTTTATATTTAAGCAACTTAAACAAGATTTTGCTACTGTAAAATTTGACTTTAGTCCAGATTAGTAAACGAATCTTGTTTCTTTCGCTGTTTGAGTTTTGTTGCTTCGTTTGATTTGATTCTTTTTGCATACCGGAGTTCTTAAGTTGAACTTTCTGGTTAGATCTCTTATTTGAGTTTTACCCATGCCCTTGCTTGATTGCTTATTATATGCTTGTTTGTTTGCGATAGAGTACCCAGAGTGTGACGCGTGCTACTACGAGTCTCTAGGTTTCACGGATCATCAGCAAGGCAAGTAACACTTTGATCATGCTTTTCATTACCCAGTTTTTTATGCATTAGTTTCAACCCTCAAACATTGCATGAGTAGGATTAGTAACATGTGGGTATTGGGAAGTAGATGATGAGGTAGAACCTATCACCTGTTTTATTATCAAACATTTGGGAGTTACTTCTACGTTGCTTATACTGCTATTCTATGCTCGTAGACGTGGATTGGGTGAGTGAATCTATGAAAGATGTGAGATTGTTATTTAATGGTTCAACTTAAGGTGACAAATTTAATACACATCTGGGTGGATTGAGGAACCTGGGGAATTCCAGTGATTGCCTGTATTTTCGGAAATCCTGGGGTACCGTGTGATTCTCCTATGCCACCCAGGCTCAAAGGGATCATGAGATTTTTCATACTCGAAACTTCCATGTGCAGCCACATGCCATTATGCGTTCTGGCATAGTTGATTAAGTCGTGTGAACTCTTAAAGTGGTAGACTAGCAGATGTAGGGGATGTAGGTGGTACTGTCTACCCATCATAAGGTGCTAACGCTTCTGAAAGACTGTGTCTCATTCATATGTTTCTCAAACATCATGTAGTGCGAGAAATCCAACAAAGGAGATCGAGTCTTGTGGGGAAAAGTGCACAAACCTCTACAGAGTGTACAAACTAATCATGGTTAGCCGTTTCCCCGGTTATGGACATCTTGAGTATCTGGTTCTTGGATTATCATGTTGATCTCATCACTCCAAATTAATTTTGTTGGGTTATTAATTACCTTTTAATTGGGATTGAGATGGGGTTTACCATTCTCAATGTTTTTCAACCAACTTTGTAGTTAAATAAAATATATTCCTTTGCAGTAGGGAAAAATTGGCTTTTCGCAAAACATATTAACCATACAGCCTCCATCAGCCATATATGCACGTAGTGATAGCATTATTCTGTTCATTACTCTCTTGTGTTACACTGCCAGCATATTCCATGTGCTGACCCATTTTCAGGCTGCAACGTATCATGTTGCAGACTTTTCAGACGACGAGTAAGGAGCCTTAGGTCGTGGTCTTTCACTCAGTGATGCCCTTGGAGTTGATGGACTCACTTTATCTTCCAAGCATTCCGCTGTTATCGCATTAGATGGCCTTAAGCCATATTTATTGTAATAAGTTCTCTTTTGAGATATTCAATGTAATAAGTGTGTGATTGTCACTCTGTTATAAATCCTTCAAGTATTGTGCGTGTCAGCATTACCGATCCAGGGATGACATTGATGCACAGAGACTCGACCGTTTGAGGTCTGGTCGCTACAGTATCATGCATGAATGAGTTTTGAAGAGCGAATTATATTCCTTTTTCTTGTCGGTTTGACCTCACAATGCAAAATCAATAAAGCTGAAGGAAATTGGCAAGGCATTAGATGACGGTGGTCCTTCCGAGCAACTGAAACAGAGGTTCTCTACAGAGTCTACTCCGCCATCCTCCCAACAAGATTCGCAAGACAACATAAGGCTAGACAGTTAATGTAGTTGGTGTAGATGATGAGCACATCTCCCCTACTCCACCATCACAGGTGCTTGCTCTAACTTGGCACTATTATATGTGTTTTGTATCTTGCGTATGATGTCTAGCTTGTACTCCCTCTGTTTCTTTTTAGTCTGCATATAAGGTTTGGTCAAATTCAAGCTTTGTAGAGTTTGACTAACTTTATATTAAAAAATATAAACATTCACAATATGAAATCAATATTATCAGATGCACCATGAAATGTATGTTCATACTATATAGTTTTAGTATTGTAGATGTTCATATTTTTTATATAAATTTGGTCAAACTTTGTGCAGTTTGACTTTGACAAAATCTTATATGCGGAGTAGATGATGGGCACATATCCCCTACTCCACCATCACAGGCGCTTGCTCTAACTTCGCACTATTATATGTGGTTGCATGTTGCGTATGATGTCTAGCTTGTATTGCTTCTAACTTTGTTGAATTGCATCTGCTTACTTTACACACAATGCCTGTGAATATGACACGTGTTCCTGTTTCTAGAACATACGTGTACATGATGAGCACATCTCCCCTACTCCACCATCACAGGTGCTTGCTCTAACTTGGAACTATTATATGTGGTTGTGTTTTCCGTATGATGTCTAGTTTGTATTTCTTCTGATTATGTTGAATTGCATCTGCGTAGCTTACAACTTATACCTGCAATGATCACTTACCCATAAGACACATTTAACTTGGGATTGTGATGCAGGTTGCATCTTGCATTGTCTTCTAGCTTGTACTGCTTCTTATTTCTTGAAATGGCACTTATGACGAGACACTTTTTACCTGATAGAGTGATATTGGTTGCATGTTCATATGGTGCCTAGCTTTCATTTCTTCTAATTTTGTTGAAATGCCTTCCGGTTACTGTTTTTTCATACATATTCCATCCTCCTATCGTACGTGTGAATATGAAACGATGTCTTCTTTTGTATATATTCCATCCTCCTATCCTGCGCTTGCCTTACATCAAAGTAGTGTTCGTCTGTATCATGCATCAACCAGTTATGCAGAGCTAATTTTATTCATCTTCTTGTGGTTTTGACTTCATAAGGCAATATCAGAAAATAGGAAGGAAAAGAGTAAGTTAGGTTGGTGGTCCTCTGCACCGATGCAAACAGAGACACTCTAGATTTGCCACTTCTACTGCTAATGAAGTTGAAGTCCCAAGTCTACATGATGAGTTCATATCCTGTACTCCACCATCGCAGGTGCCGCTCTAAGTTGACAGTGTGATAATTGGTTTCATGTTGCATATGTTGTCTAGCCTGTATTTCTTCTATTTTGATTAAATTGCACCTGCTGAGTTTATACTTTATACATGTGCATATGACATGTCGTTCTGTGTCTAGAATACACTGCATCTATCTATCATACCATGTTCTTACATCAAAGTATTGCTGTTGTGTATCCCGCATCAGTCACTCATGATTGGACGCTTTTAACATGACAGTTTGATAGTGGTTGCATCTTGCATTAATTTCTATGTTGTACTGCTTCTAATTTTTTGAATTGCCACTTATGACAAGACACTTTTAACTTGGCAGAGTAATATTGGTTGCATATTTCATATGGTGTATAGCTTGCATTACTTCTATTTTCTTGAAAATCCTTCTGCTTAGTTTACACATCTTAGCTGTGAATATGTCATGCCGTCCTGTTTTTCTAACATATTCCATCCTCATACAGTTGTCTTACATCAAAGTATTTCTTGTCTGTATCATGCATCAATGAGTTCTGAAGAGCGATTTTATTCTTTTGTGTTGTGGGTACAGCTTGACATGGAAAAGTCAAAAAAGAGCAAGCAAAATAATATAGTAGGGAGTGGTGTTACTTGTCGGGAGAAACGGAAAAGGATCTACCGTCCAGATTCTGCTGGTACTTATAGTACAGTAGAAGGTCCAAGTCCACCGGCTAAATCTACAAACACAGTATCACCTGCTCCACCAGCTGTAGCATCCGCTTCAACTATACTAGCATCTCAATGAGTTACTCGTTCGTTTGCTTCGGAACTGGCTAGTTTCCAAGCTGCCTTCACACCTGACACAAATAGGACTTGGCAAGATCAGATGAACCTCATGAGCATCAACACCAAGACGGTACCTGACCGAGTCAAGTTGCAGTTGCATGCTCCTTTATATGTACTCTCACAGTTTGATGTACACTAACACTTTCCATATTCATTGTTGAACTAGCACCTCGGCGCAAGCGGAAACAGACATCAGGGATAATGCTTGACTGATTAACAAAATCTAAAGGAGGAAGAATGGAGATCCATTTCGAGGCAGGTTTAAAAATGCCACGTGATGCTACAAAGTCAGCCAAGTTAGTATCAGAGGTAGACATTGTCGTTAGGTGTCATGCACATATCCTCCCAACGTGGATCCAGTAGAGGAATGAGAAAGACAATACCCCGTTTAACACCTTCCTTGACCATTTATCCATAAGTAATGTTATTCATCGCAATTAGTAATATTTTCTTGCTCTGTCCCATACTTTCTAGCTTCCTCCTAATAAGACTCACATTCTTTTTTTCAACAGATGAGGTTCAAGTTGGATCCGAAAGATGATGCAACTAAACAAGCATGCACTCATGTTTTTCAGTCTGCTCTGCGACAGTATCGGTACCACCTTAGAAAATATCACTTTGAAGGCAAGGCTAACAATGAAATCGCCCAAACATCTCCAGTGGAATATATTACAGATGAAGACTGGACAACCCTCGTTAAACACTGGTATGATCCAAAGTATTAGGTAGGCTATATGTATTTGATCATACCACATATTGAACTTGTATTTATGTATGTGCCTTACAAGTGTATCTTCTTCTAGGCTAACTGTTTCAAGAACAAGACCAACCGTTCTAAAGTGAAATTCCAACAGACAACAGGATCTCGTAGCTATATTGCACACTGCGAGGCTCTTGTAAATAGCTTCTACTTCCTTCTTTTTTCTGTGCCATATTATCGTATCTATATTGACTTGTTCCAAATACAGAGGAAAGTCTGCGCGGACCAAAAAGAACCTGAACTGAATGCAGTGCAAATCTTCAAGAATTGCCACACCAGCAAGATGAAGGGCATGAGCACACCAGTTCAAGCCGCTGTTGTAAGTCCTTACTCCTCCTGCCTTTGAACTGATTGGTACTGTGATGTGTTCATTTAACTACTTGGTTTGCATCCAATGTCAGTTACTGTGTTCACTTTTATACATAGTTGTCTTAACGTATCATTTCACCTTACATGGTTTAAAAGATATGAAGGATATTCTTTTGGTCTTGATCTGTAATCTAGTTGTTATGTTCACGTGCGCACACAATGATAAAATAGCTTGTTTGTTTTATATTTCTTTGCCCATGATATGAATGATGTCATACTACGTTCATCCTACTTTAAACCATGTCTCTTTATCCTTAGATGTCAATGAATGTGAGGAAATAGACAATACAATAGGCATGCTACATGGACATATGTTCCAGAAGTGATTTTATTATGTAGTTGGCACTACAATGCATGCTAATGTATTATAGTAGTTCACCAAAATAAGTTATGTATAAACGTGTAACCTACTTTGTTTGTTTTTGTCTCATTAGTAACTTATCTGGTACACTAATCTACAATTTCAAACTTTTAGGAAGCTATGGAACAAATGATTGACCAGCCACAACCACCTGAAGGTGACGAGGCTACCACAGGCACAATGTCACATCTTGCTGCAGTGCGTCAGTATCTCTCCACTAACAGTGCAAAAAGCACCTTCCTGTGTAATTCTGGGTTCGTTGTCAAGGTAACCTTGTCCAAATCGCCTACTGAACAAAATCTTCCTGCTAGACAGAGTGATATATATGTGCTTCAGACACAAGTCCAATCCCTAATGGATGTCGTTTTTTAAACAAGAATAGTGGTTGACAAATGTCGTCAAGATATGAATGGTTTTGAAACCATACTATCAGACATTCGCTTCGTTGTTCAAGAGCAATGGAGGAAAAAGGTGAAGATCATGCTGCTCCATCAGATTCTACAGCCTGTAACATTAGCACTCAGGTCAAATGATCTGTGCTTCTATACATCTGATGGTGCTTTTATCTACAAGAATTGTAAACTATATGCCAACAGGCCTTTTGTTGTATGGTTGGAATTTATTTTGTTGTGATACAACATTTATGATGCTGCCAAAGGCTGCAGTAATTACGACGCTATTTTTGTATAGTGTAGGTTTATATTAGTAATGTATTCGGCCGAAAGCTTTGTAGGAGCCCAACATGCCAACATTCATCGGGCCCATTACAATTGGGCTAAAAACAATTATGGGCCGAGATTTGCATGTAGCCCACTAAAAATATCTGGGCCTAAATCAGCATAAGCTTTCATATTTTTCTGGTAGGCCTGTGCCCATAGTGGGCCTTTAAGAGGCCTAAACATAATTTGGGCCCTCAGTAACAATAGGCCGTTTACAGGTGCAAATATCTCGAGCCCATAAAAAACATGGGCCTTTAATAGACCGAAAATGAGATTGGGCCCTGATTGTGCCAAATAACCCACTGGTCTTAGCAGGCCAAAATGGTGGCCCATTTACGATGTGGATCTTTCACGGGCCGAAATTCGGACGGGCCGTAAATGCGCCGACCTAATACATGAGCCTTTAACAGTCCGGAAGTTCGGTCGGGCTAGATTATCGTCATTTTTATATGGGTTGTTAATGGGCCCGATGTGACATTGGGCCACATATGGCCCATGGATTTCGTCCGACATTAACAGGCCGAAAATCACAACAGGCCGAAAGTGGCCCAAATCTATAGTGGGCCTCTAACAGGACGAATGTCACACATGGCCGAATATGACCCAAATCCTTCACGGTCGTTTATGGGCCGAAAGTTTCAATGGCCTGTAAATGGGCCCAAATGAAGCAGGACCTTTAATAGGCCGGAAATACACCGGGCCGTAATTTGGCCCATATACTTAGCGGACTGTTAACGGGCCAGAAGTGACCATGGGCCACGATGATGACAAGTTTAGGACAGGCCGTTGATGGGCCGATTTGACACTAACCATACGGGCCTTAACTAAGAATGTTGGGCCTTTAGCTGGGCCGGCCCATTATGGTCTGCAAAATCTTGTGGGCCTTTAGCTGGGCTGGCCCATTGTGGTCTACTAAATCTTTTGGGCCTTTAGCTGGGCCGGCCCATTATGGTCTGCAAAAGCTTGTGGGCCTTTAGCTAGGCTGGCCCATTATGTTCCGCTAAATCTTGTGGGCCTTTAGTTAGGCCGGCCCATTTAAACTTTATGGGCCACTTTTGGGCCCGTCCACGTGTCAACATATCATAGGCCCATCTCGACCGTTGGATGAGTGACACCTATGCCAATGCGGAGCTGACGCATGGTTCCGTCGGCCAATGAGAATTTTACACGTGGAAAATCAGCATTGGTCGTGGCTGTTAGCGGGTTATCGGATCCAAAACCAGACCTAATAGCTTAACGGCGTCCTGTTACGATGGATGCAACATGTCGGTCACCCTTGACAAAATCACTTCTATGACGCGTGATTTATCGTCATGGAAGTGGACACTTCCGTCATGATAATTTTGGTAATGTCATGGAACACTTCTACGATAGCACATGTATGACTATCTTCATTCTGTCATCAATTTGTCATGGATGTACATGCATGACAAAAAATGTGACCTACTGTGACAAACAAGTATCATCACGGAAGTGTATTTTTTTGTAGTGATTCCCAAAACCCTAGGGGAGTTGATGAAATATTCATCCAGCCGCCGCAAAGTCCAGAAACACCAGATCCAATCTAAAAACCATCACGGAGGGGTTCACCACTTCCATCGGTGCCTCTCTGATGATGCGTGGGTAGTTCTTTGTAGATCTTCGGGTCCATAGTTAGTAGCTAGATGGATTCATCTCTCTCTCTCTCTTGATCCTCAATACAATGGTCTCTTGCGGTGTGTTTGTTGGGATCGATGAACTTTGAGTTTATGATCAGATCTATGTTTTTATATCCATGAAAGTATTTGAGTTTCTTCAATCTATCTTATGCATGATCTCTTATAGCCTCGTATTTCTTCTCTGATATTTGGGTTTTGTCTAGCTAACTCGATTTATTTATCTTGCAATGGGAAGAGGTGCCCGGTAGTGGGTTTGATCTTACGGTGCTTGATCCCAGTGACAGAAAGGGAACCGACACGTATGTATCGTTGTTACTAAGGATAAAAAGACGAGATCTATATCTACCGCCATATAGATAAACGGATCTTGTCTACATCATGTCATCGTTCTTGTTGCATTACTCCGTTTTTCCATGAACTTAATACACCAGATGCATGCTGGATAGCGGTTGATGTGTGGAGTAATAGTAGTAGATGCAGGCAGGAGTCGATCTACTAATCTTGGACGTGATGCCTATGTAATGATCATTGTCTGGATATCGTCATAATTATTTGATGTTTTATTAATTGCCCAACAGTAATTTTTTTACCCACCGTTTGTTATTTTCCTCGAGAGAAGCCACTAGTGAAACCTACGACCCCCGGGTCTTATTTCTCATATATTTGCCTTTGTGATCTACTTTCTTTTTCCTTGCTTTTATTTTCAGGTCTATTAAACCAAAAATCCAAAAATACCTTGCTGCAATTTATTTATTTTGGCGTTCGATCTATCTATATTTACAACTTTCTCCCGTCACATGCCAATTTTTGGCGCCGTTACCTGAAAGGGATTGACAACCCCTTTAACTCGTCGGGTTGCGAGGTGTTGTTATTTGTGTGCAGGGGTTGTTTATGTTGTATTGCTTTGTTCTCCTACTGGTTCGATACCTTGGTTTCATAACTGAGGGAAATACTCTACCGTCGCTGTGCTACATCATCCCTCCCTCTCCGGGGAAATACCGACGTAGTTCCAGCTACCATCAAGGAGAATTTCTGGCGCCGTTGTCGGGGAGGGTCAAGTCAAGATAGTCTCCCGTCAACATGCCTTGTGGCACCATTGCTGGGGAGGATCTTCATCATAACCAGGTTCCTAATCACAAATCTCATCACCTCGCAATTTACATTATTCGCCATTTGCCTCTCGTTTTCCTCTCCCCCACAAAAAATTGCCGTTTTATTCTTCTTTTTTTTCTCTTCGTCATTCTCTTGCCGGATCTGTTTTTGAGTGCAATCTTGTTGTGTGGTCATCATGACTCAAGAGATTTTGGAAAGACATGTGATTTCTCAAATACCAACAACAATGATTTTATTGGCACTCCTCTTTCTCCTCCCGCCACTAGTGCAGAGACATGTGATATTAATACTGCTTTGCTGAATCTTGTTATGAAAGACCAATTTTCCGGTACTCCTAATGAGGATGCCGCGTCCCATCTTAATACCTTTGTGGAATTATCCGATATTGATACGTCTCCAACGTATCTATAATTTTTTATTGTTCCATGCTATTATATTATCTGTTTTGGATGTATATGGGCTTTATTAGACACTTTTATATTATTTTTGGGACTAACCTATTAACCCAGAGCCCAGTGCCAGTTTCTGTTTTTTTTCCTTATTTTAGAGTATCGCCGAAAAGGAAAATCAAACGGAGTCCAAACGAATGAAACCTTCGGAAAAGTTATTTTGGAAAGAAAGCAATACAAGAGACTTGGAGTGCACGTCAGGGGATCAACGAGGAAGCCACGAGGCAGGGGGCGCGCCCACCCCCTGGGTGCGCCCTCCACCCTCGTGGGCCCCTCGTGGCTCTCCTAATGTATTTCTTCCGCCTATATATATCTATATACCCTAAAACTATCGGGGAGCACAATAGATCGGGAGTTCTGCCGCCAGAAGCCTCCGTAGCCACTGAAAACCAATCTAGACCCGTTCCGGCACCCTGCCGGAGTGGGGAATCCCTCTCCGGTGGCCATCTTCATCATCCCGGTGCTCTCCATGACAAGGAGGGAGTAGTTCTCCCTCGGGGCTGAGGGTATGTACCAGTAGCTATGTGTTTGATCTCTCTCTCTCTCTCTCGTGTTCTTGAGGTGATACGATCTTGATGTATCGCGAGCTTTGCTATTATATTTGGATCCTATGATGTTTCTCCCCCTCTACTCTCTTGTGATGAATTGAGTTTTTCCCTTTGAAGTTATCTTATCGGATTGAGTCTTTAAGGATTTGAGAACACTTGATGTATGTCTTGTGTGGGATACCCGTGGTGACAATGGGGTATTCTATTGATCCACTTGATGTATGTTTTGGTGATCAACTTGCGGGTTTTGCCCATGAACCTATGCATAGGGGTTGGCACACGTTTTCGTCTTGACTCTCCGGTAGAAACTTTGGGGCACTCTTTGAGGTTCTATGTGTTGGTTGAATAGATGAACTTGAGATTGTGTGATGCATATCGTATAATCATACCCATAGATACTTGAGGTGACATTGGAGTATCTAGGTGACAGTAGGGTTTTGGTTGATTTGTGTCATTAGGTGTTATTCTAGTACGAACTCTAGGGCTGTTTGTGACACTTATAGGAATAGCCCAACGGATTGAGTGGAAAGAATAACTTTGAGGTGGTTTAGTACCCTACCATAATCTCTTCGTTTGTTATCCTCTATTAGTGACTTTGGAGTGACTCTTTGTTGCATGTTGAGGGATAGTTATGTGATCCAATTATGTTATTATTGTTGAGAGGACTTGCACTAGTGAAAGTATGAACCCTAGGCCTTGTTTCAATGCATTGCAATACCGTTTACGCTCACTTTTATCATTCTTTACCTTGCTGTTTTTATATTTTCAGATTACAAAAACCTTTATCTACCATCCATATACCACTTGTATCACCATCTCTTCGCCAAAATAGTGCACCTATACAATTTACCATTGTATTGGGTGTGTTGGGGACACAAGAGACTCTTTGTTATTTGGTTGCAGGGTTGCTTGAGAGAGACCATCTTCATCCTACGCCTCCTAGGGATTGATAAACCTTAGGTCATCCACTTGAGGGAAATTTGCTACTGTCCTACAAACCTCTGCACTTGGAGGCCCAACAACGTCTACAAGAAGAAGGTTGTGTAGTAGACATCAAGCTATTTTCTGGCGCCGTTGCTGGGGAGGTGAGTTCTTGAAGGTATATCTTTAGATCTTGCAATCGAATCTTTTTGTTTCTTGTTTTAGTACTAGTTTAGTTTATAAAAGAAAACTACAAAAAAATATGGAATTGATTTTGCCTCATATGCTTCATCTTTTTAATATCTTTCATGAGTATGATGGAATGGAAAATTATGCCAAAGTGTTAGAAGAAGAATGCATTAGAATGTTTGGCACTAAATATTTGAATAATGAGCATGATTGCATTGTTGTTAGTACGAACTCCTTGAATATCCATAGTACTAATGATGATTGCACTAGTTATGATGAAAATGTCTCCTATAAACATGTCAATTATTGTGGGGTGCATTGGATTTGCATGTACACACCAATTAGGGAAGATAGATTTTGCAAGAGGCATAAGTACTTAGAAACTAAATTTTTGCAAGAAAGGCTAGATGTTTGTGCTAAAAATTTAAATTTTCTTGGCCATACTTGTGAGCTTTGCAATGAACATGGTCATTTAACCATCCGATGCAAATTGTTTCATGATCTAATCGTTTCTGAAAATTGTGATGACTTGATTTCTCTTGCACATCATAATGAACTTAGTTTGCTTATGAGTTATGAAGAAATGAAATGTATAACTAACTATCTTCCAGTATTTGCCCGTGATACACTTCTTGTCTTTGATCTAGAGGAAATTTATATGTATTGTGCGGTGAATTGTATTGAAAATCCTTATATTGCCAACTACATAAAGAATAGAAAATAAATAGAAGATGAAGAGAATACTAATGAGAGGGAAGAGACTTCCCAATACCCTCCTATTATTTCTTATGATGAATCAAGTAACGAGGAAGAGCCTCCTATTCAACCAATCTCATTAATAAGGAGCTCCAAAAAGAGGATTGAACCCACACATGATGTGGTGAAGAAGAAGAAAAGAAAAAAGAAGAGAGGTAAAAAGATATCTCCCCAAATAATGCTCCTCCTATTACTATTGTGCCTCATGAAAATATAATTGTGGAAGATAATGATACTTCTTATGATCTTGAAAATCTTTTTGGCACTTGCTTGGAAGAATATGATAATTGCTATACTATTGGTGCTATCCATACTATTAATGATGAGAGTGATTATGCTTATGATATGAAAGGCCCAAGATTGGGGATGCTATGTTTGATGAAGATGATGTTTTTGAGAATATATTTTCTGCAATTAATGTTTGTCCCAAGCTTGGGGATGCTACGTTTAATGAAGATGATATTTTTAGTCTCCCAAGTTTTGATATGCAAATTTATAATGATGATAACATGCTTCCTACTTATGATGATACTTGTGCTATAAAAAGTAGTGATTATATTTATAAAACTTGCCATGATTATGATTACCCTTTTTCTGAACATTACTCTTTTAATGTGGAAACAATTTATAGTATTCGAGTTCCTTATGATACTCCCACTATTATTCATGAAAAGAATTTTGCTTGTGTTGAGAGTAATAAAATCTCTATGCTCGTAGATCATGAAAAGAATGCTTTAGGTGCTAGTTATATTGTTGAATTCATTCATGATGCTACTGAAAATTATTATGAGGGAGGAATAAATGCTTGTAGGAATTGCAATAATATCAAGTTTCCTCTCTATGTGCTTAAAGTTTTGAAGTTATGCTTGTTTTACCTTCCTATGCTAGTTGATTATTGTTCCCACAAGTTGTTTGCTCACAAAATGCCTATGCATAGGAAGTGGGTTAGGATTAAATGTGCTAGTCATATTCTTTATGATGCTCTATCTATGTTTCAATTCTTATCTTTTATCTGAGCATCATTGAAATCATCATGTCTAGCTAGGGGCGTTAAACGATAGCGCTTGTTGGGAGGCAACCCAACTTTATTTTTATTCCTTGCTTTTTTGTTTCTGCTTAGTAATAAATAGTTCATCTAGCCTATGTTTATATGTGTTTTTATGCTTTTAATTAGTGTTTGTGCCAAGTAGAACCTTTGGGAAGACTTGGGGAAAGTCTTGTTGATCTTGCTGTAAAAAACAGAAACTTTAGCGCTCACGAGAATTGCTGACATTTTTATTGGAGAGTGCTATTTAGTTAATTATTTTTGCAGATGATTAATAGATAAATTCCTCACGTCCATCAGTTTATTTTAGAATTTTTGGGGTTCCAGATCTTGCGTTAGCTACAGATTACTACAGGCTGTTCTGTTTTGACAGATTCTGTTTCCCGTGTGTTGTTTGCTTATTTTGGTGAATCTATGGCTAGTAAAATAGTTTATAAACCATAGAGAAGTTGGAATAAAGTAGGTTTAACACCAATATAAATAAATAATGAGTTCATTACAGTACCTTGAAGTGGTGCTTTGTTTTCTTTCGCTAACGGAGCTCACGAGATTTTCTACTTTAAGTTTTGTGTTGTGAAGTTTTCAAGTTTTGGGTAAAGATTTGATGGATTATGGAATAAGGAGTGGGAAGAGCCTAATCTTGGGGATGCCCAAGGCACCCCAAGGTAATATTCTAGGACAACCAAGAGCCTAAGCTTGGGGATACCCGGGAAGGCATCCCCTCTTTCGTCTTCGTTCATCGGTAACTTTACTTGGAGCTATATTTTTATTCGCCACATGATATGTGTTTTGCTTGGAGCGTCATTTTATTTTCTTTTGTTTTGCTTGTTGTTTGAATAAAATACCAAGATCTGAAATTATTAAATGTTAGAGAGTCTTCATATAGTTGCATAATTGTTCGACTACTCATTGATATTCACTTATATCTTTCGGAGTAGTTTGTCATTTGCTCTAGTGCTTCACTTATATCTTTTTAGAGCACGGTGGTGGTTTTATTTTGTAGAAATAGTTGAAATCTCATGCTTCAATTATATTATTTTGAGAGTCTTTAGAACAACATGGTAATTTTCTTTGATTATGAAATTAGTCCTAATATGATGGGCATCCAAGAGGAGCATGGTAATTTTCTTTGATTATGAAATTAGTCCTAATATGATGGGCATCCAAGAGGGATATAATAAAAACTTTCATCTAAGTGCATTGAATACTGAGAGAAGTTTGATACTTGATGATTGTTTTGAGATATGGAGATAGTGATATCAAAGTTGTGCTAGTTGGGTAGTTGTGAATTTGAGGAATACTTGTGTTGAAGTTTGCAAGTCCCGTAGCATGCACGTATGGTAAACGTTGTGTAACAAATTTGAATCATGAGGTGTTATTTGATTGTCTTCCTTATGAGTGGCGGTCGGGGACGGGCGATGGTCTTTTCCTACCAATCTATCCCCCTAGGAGCATGCGCGTAATGCTTGATTTTTGATGACTTGTAGATTTTTGCAATAAGTATGTGAGTTCTTTGTGATATTGTCGAGTCCATGGATTATACGCACTCTTACCCTTCCATCATTGCTAGCCTCTTCGGTACCGTGCATTGCCCTTTCTCACATTGAGAGTTGGTGCAAACTTCGCCAGTGCATCCAAACCCCGTGATATGATACACTCTTTCACACATAAACCTCCTTATATCTTCCTCAAAACAGCCACCATACCTACCTATTATGGCATTTCCATAGCCATTCCGAGATATATTGCCATGCAACTTTCCACTGTTCCGTTTGTTATGACATGCATCATCATTGTCATATTGCTTTTCATGATCATGTAGTTGACGTCGTATTTGTGGAAAATCCACCGTTCATAATTTTTCATACATGTCGCTCTTGATTCATTGCAATCCCGGTACACCACCGGAGGCATTCATATAGAGTCGTATCTTGTTCTAGTATCGAGTTGTAATTCTTGAGTTGTAAATAAATAGAAGTGTGATGATCATCATTAATAGAGCATTGTCCCAAAAAAAGAGGCCAAATAAAAAAAAGAAAAATGGAGAAGGCCAAAAAAGGTCAAATAAAAAAATAAAAAAATAAAAATAAAAGGGACAATGCTACTATCCATTTTCCACACATGTGCTTCAAAGTAGCACCATGATTAGAGAGTCTCTTGTTTTGTCACTTTCATATACTAGTGGGAAATTTTCATTATAGAACTTGGCTTGTATATTCCAACAATGGGCCTCCTCAAGTGCCCTAGGTCTTCATGAGAAAGCAAGTTGGATGCACACCCACTTAGTTTCTTTTGTTGAGCTTTCATACATTTATAGCTCTAGTGCATCCGTTGCATGGCAATCCGTACTCCTTGCATTGACATCAATTGATGGGCATATCCCTATCCCATTGATTAGCCGCGTCTATGTGAGACTTTCTCCTTTTTGTATTTTCCACATAACCCCCTCATTATATTCTATTCCACCCATAGTGTTATATCCATGGCTCACGCTCATGTATTGCGTGAACGTTGAAAAAGGTTTGAGATTACTAAAGTATGAAACAATTGCTTGGCTTGTCATTGGGGTTGTGCATGATGAGAGCATTCTTGTGTGATGAAAATGGAGCACGACCAAACTATATGATTTTGTAGGGATGAACTTTCTTTGGCCATGTTATTTTGAGAAGACATGATTGCTTAGTTAGTATGCTTGAAGTATTATTGTTTTTATGTCAATATTAAACTTTTGTCTTGAATCTTATGGATCTGAATATTCTTGCTACAATAAAGAGAAATACATGATGAATATGTTAGGTAGCATTCCACATCAAAAATTCTATTTTTATCATTTACCTACTGGAGGACGAGGAGGAATTAAGCTTGCGGATGCTGATACGTCTCCAACGTATCTATAATTTTTGATTGTTCCATGCTATTATATTATCTGTTTTGGATGTTTATGGGATTTATTAGACACTTTTATATTATTTTTGGGACTAACCTATTAACCCAGAGCCCAGAGCTAGTTTCTGTTTTTTCCTTGTTTTAGAGTATCCTAGAAAAGGAAAATCAAACGGAGTCCAAACGGAATGAAACCTTCGGAAAAGTTATTTTTGGAAAGAAAGAAATACAGGAGACTTAGAGTGCATGTCAGGGGATTAACGAGGAAGCCACGAGGCAGGTGGTGCGCCCACCCCCTGGGCGCGCCCTCCACCCTCGTGGGCCCCTCGTGGCTCCCCTGATGTATTTCTTCCGCCTATATATATCTATATACCCTAAAACTATCGGGGAGCACAATAGATCGGGAGTTCTGCCGCCAGAAGCCTCCGTAGCCACTGAAAACCAATCTAGACCCGTTCCGGCACCCTGCCGGAGTGGGAAATCCCTCTCCGGTGGCCATCTTCATCATCCCGGTGCTCTCCATGAAGAGGAGGGAGTAGTTCTCCCTCGGGGCTGAGGGTATGTACTAGTAGCTATGTGTTTGATCTCTCTCTCTCTCGTGTTCTTGAGGTGATACGATCTTGATGTATCGCGAGCTTTGCTATTATATTTGGATCCTATGATGTTTCTCCCCCTCAACTCTCTTGTGATGAATTGAGTTTTTCCCTTTGAAGTTATCTTATCAGATTGAGTCTTTAAGGATTTGAGAACACTTGATGTTTGTCTTGCGTGGGATACCCGTGGTGACTATGGGGTATTCTATTGATCCACTTGATGTATTTTTTGGTGATCAACTTGCGGGTTCCGCCCATGAACCTATGCATAGCGGTAGGCACACGTTTTTGTCTTGACTCTCCGGTAGAAACTTTGGGGGTACTCTTTGATGTTCTATGTGTTGGTTGAATAGATGAATCTGAGATTGTGTGATGCATATCATATAATCATATCCACAGATACTTGAGGTGACATTGGAGTATCTAGGTGACAGTAGGGTTTTGGTTGATTTGTGTCTTAAGGTGTTATTCTAGTACAAACTCTAGGGCTGTTTGTGACACTTATAGGAATAGCCCAACGGATTGATTGGAAAGAATAACCTTGAGGTGGTTTCGTACCCTACCATAATCTCTTCGTTTGTTCTCCATTATTAGTGACTTTGGAGTGACTCTTTGTTGCATGTTGAGGGATAGTTATGTGATCCAATTATGTTATTACTGTTGAGAGGACTTGCACTAGTGAAAGTATGAACCCTAGGCCTTTTTTCAACGCATTGCAATACCGTTTATGCTCACTTTTATCATTCGTTACCTTGCTGTTTTTATATTTTCAGATTACAAAAACCTTTATCTACCATCGATGTACCACTTGTATCACCATCTCTTCGCCGAACTAGTGCACATATACAATTTACCATTGTATTGGGTGTGTTGGGGACACAAGAGACTCTTTGTTATTTGGTTGCAGGGTTGCTTGAGAGAGACCATCTTCATCCTACGCCTCCTACGGATTGATAAACCTTAGGTCATCCACTTGAGGGAAATTTGCTACTGTCCTACAAACCTCTGCACTTGGAGGCCCAACAACGTCTACAAGAAGAAGGTTGTGTAGTAGACATCAGATATGCAAAAGAAAAAAGATGTGGACAATGATGTGGTCAAGATGAAATTATCTCCATTTTCCTTGCGTGATTCTGCAAAAATTTGGTTCTCTTCTTTGCCTCATAATAGTATCGATTCTTTGAACAAGTGCAAAGATTCTTTTATCACTAAGTATTTTCCTCCCGCAAATATTATTTCCCTTAGAACCCAGATCATGAATTTCAAGCAACTTGAACATGAGCATATTGCACAATCTTGGGAAAGGTTGAAAATGATGCTAATGAATTGGCCAACTCATGGGTTAAATCTTTGGATGATCATACTAAATTTTTATGCGGGATTAAATTTTGTTTCAATCTTTTAGATTCCGCCACGGGTGGTACTCTTATGGAAATTACTTTGGGTGAAGCCACCAAATTTCTTGATAATATCCTGGCAAATTATTCACAAATGGCATACCGAAAGAGCTCCCCTACTAGTAAAGAAGTTAATTCGATTGAAGAAATTTCTTCTTTGAGTGATAAAGTTGATGCTCTTATGAAATTTGTTGCTAGTAAAAGTGCTCCTATTGATTTTAATGATATGCCTTTGTCTAATTTGATTGAGAAAAATAGTGATGCCATTGATGTGAATTTTATCTCTAGAAATAATTTCAACAACAATGCTTATAGAGGTAATTTTAATCCTAGGCCTTTTCCTAGTAATTCCTCTAATAATTATGGTAATTCCTATGGAAATCAATCTTATAATAATAATAGGAACACCTCTGATATTGAGAATAATATTAAGGAATTTATCAATACACAAAAAGTTTTCAACACTTCCATAGAAGAAAAGTTGAACAAAATTGATGATTTTCTAGAAGTGTTGATAGAATTGCTCATGATGTGGAAAATCTCAAGATGAAATTTTTTGTGCCTAAAGTAGATGAATCAATTAAAGCTCTTTATGTTTCTATGGATGAAAGTAAGAAAAGAACTGCTGCTTAGAGCTAAAAGAGAATTTTTAGAAAAAGCTTTTTCTAGTGATTATTCTTGCAAAGATAATGAAGATCTTAAAATTATTGGTGTTTCTTCTATTGATTCCTTGTTCAGTAAAGTTAAGAATGATGAAAAAGGGACTGGAGAAGAGTCAACTTTTGGTAGAAGGCGTTCCAATATTTCGGAGGGTGAAAATCTTGTTGAGAAAATTGATGAAAGTGGGTTTGGAGTGGTCAAAACTTTAGCTAGTGATGCACCCACTATTTTGGATTACAAAGACTTTAATTATGATAGTTGCTCTTTGATTGATTGTATTTCTTTGTTGCAATCCATGATAAATTCACCCCATGCTTATGAAAAAAATAAAGCTTTTACTAAACATATTGTTGATGCTATGATGAAAGCTCTTGAAGAAAAATTGGAATTAGAAGTTTCAGTTCCTAGAAAATTGTATGATGAATGGGAACCTACTATCAAAGTCAAGATTAAAAATTATGAGTGTTTTTCTTTGTGTGACTTGGGTGCTAGTGTTTCCACAATTCCGAAATCTTTATGTGATGTGCTTAGTATTACTAATCTTGAAGAATGTTCCTTGAATTTGCACTTGGTGGATTCCACTATTAAAAAGCCTATGGGAAGGATTAATGATGTTCTTATTCTTGCAAATAGGAATTATGTGCCCGTAGATTTTATTGTTCTTGATATTGATTGCAATCCGTCTTGTCCAATTATTTTTGGTAGACCGTTTTTACGCACTATCGGTGTCGTGATTGATATGAAAGAAGGCAACATTAAGTTCCAATTTCCTTTGAGGAAAGGTATGGAACACTTCCCTAGAACTAGAATTAAGCCACCCTATGAATCAATCATGAGGGAATCTTATGGATCTCGAACCAAAGATGACAAAACTTAGATCCTTGCTTTATGCCTAGCTAAGGGCGTAAAACTATAGCGCTTGTTGGGAGGCAACCCAATGAATAAAATTTATTTTTTCTTTTTGATTTTTGTTCTTGAGTGTTAGAACAATTATGCTACTGTTATGATTGTGTTTTTTGTGTTTTAATTAGTGTTTGTGCCAAGTAAAGCCTTTAGGATCTTCTTGGGCAATAGTTGTTTGACCTTGCTGAAAAAATAGAAAGTTTGTGCTCACGAAATTAATTTTTGTCTTTTACTAGAGAGCGACAAAATACCCATTCCACTTGGAGTAGATCAATATACAAATTTCTCAGGTCGTCCTAATTTTTCAGAGTTTTTGGAGTTACAGAAGTATTCGAAATAGTCAGACTGCTACAGACTGTTCTGTTTTGACAGATTCTGTTTTCTTTGTGTTGTGTGCTTATTTTGATGGCTCTATGGTTTACTTTGATGAGTTTTGCCATAGAAAAGTTGGAATACAGTAGATATAATACAAAAACAAAATATGAATTGGTTTGATACAACACTTGTATTAGTGGTTTATTATTTTTATACTAATGGATCTCATGAAGGCTTTGTCGAGTTTTGTGTGATTGAAATTTTCAAGTTTTGGGTTATCTTACGATGGATGAAGTAAGGATGTAAAGAGCCTAAGCTTGGGGATGCCCCGGCATCCCAAGCTATTATCCAAGAATGAGCAACCAACTAAGCTTTGGGATGCCCCCGAGTGGCATCCCCGCTTTCTTCCAACAACTATCGGTATTTTACTTGAGACTATATTTTTATTCGTCACATGATATGTGTCTTGCTTGGAGCGTCTTGTATGATATGTGTCTTTGCCTATTTTATTTTGTGTTTTAAGTTATCAATCCTTGCTGGACACACCTATTTGAGAGAGCCAAAATTATGTCATGACTTGTTAAGATTGCTCTCTATGCTTAACTTAAATCTTTTATGAGCTAGGACTTGCTCTAGTGCTTCACTTATATCTTTTTCAGCATGGTGTGCTTAGTATTTTTGAAGAAATGCTCTCTCTTGCTTCACTTAGATTTATTTGAGAGTTAGTAAAATTTTGAAAAAAAATCCTCTCTTGCTTCACTTAAATTATTTTGAGAGAAAGAAAATTTGTTGTGCTCATGATCTTCACTTATATTTGTTTGAGCTTATAAAAAGCAACTCATGAAAATTAGTGCCAAAGTGATAGATATCCAAGAAGGATAAAGTAAAAGAAAATATCACGAAGATCATTGGACAATATAAACTTGATTCTTAGTAATAGTTTTGAGATATGATGATGTGATATGTGAGTTATGTTGATGAGTAATTATGCTCTAGTAAGAATATTGGTGTGAAGGTTTGTGATTCCCTATGCAAGTACGAAAGTTAATAGTCATGCAATGAAAATTATATCCTACTTGTGGTGCATTATTCGGTGTTAATTATGCTTAATGCTTGCTTATGAGATTATTCGTTTCTTGGTTGGTCGCTTCCCAATCTTTTGCTAGCCTTCATTTTGCACTAAGTATGACCTCTACTTGTGCATCCAAAATCCTTTAAACCAGTTTTGCCACATGAGTCCACTATATCTACCTATATGCAGTATTCTTTTGCCGTTCTAAGCAAATTTGTATGTGCCATCTCTAATTTTCAAAATAGACTTCTCTTTTGTGTGTTTGTTTCGCTCGCGGAGTGGTGAGGGGTGGCTAATATTTTCCATTCTATATGTGTTATTCTCAAGATGAGTGTTTATTCACTTATCATTGCACGAGAGTAAGGAAAAGGTGTTAGGGATGCCCAGTCCCGAAATGCAAAAAGGAAATGAATTTACTTTATGTTGTCAAATAATAAATTCCTTGGAAAGTGTTGGTATGGAGGGCACCCGTGGATACGGTTAGCCATGGAAAGTGAAAGTTATGGTGGAAAAAGGAATAAACTTTATTTTTTGTTTGGGAACCGCATATGGCATATCTAGCATGGAAAGTGTTCGGAACTCTAAGTCGTTTTTGTTGGTGGGATGGATACACCTCCCAAAATGTTTTTATCTCAAGTTTTTCGCTTTGAGCTCTGTCACCTCTACAAATCCCTACTTCCCTCTGCGAAGGGACTTTCTTTTACTTTATGCAATTTTTATTTTGAAATTTGATTCTCCATCTTCTCTCAGAAAAAGCACCAACTAGGAGGCAATATGATCGTGCTCAAGTATTGGGTATAGTTAATATCCGAGTGTGTTTCATGAGTGGATCAATGTTTGAGCATGATGAGCTAGGGATATCTTATTTTAGCATTGATATTTTGAAAGACATGGTTGCTTGTTGATATGCTTGAGTATCTAGATTATTATGTAAAAACTAGACTATTGCTTTGAATCACATAAAAGTCCAAATCTCCATGCTATAAAGAAAAGAATATGATATGACTTGATGACCAGCACTCCACATCAAAAATTCTGTTTTTATCACTTACTTACTCGAGGACGAGTAGGAGTTAAGCTTGGGGATGCTGATACGTCTCCAACGTATCTATAATTTTTGATTGTTCCATGTTGTTTTATTATCAATCCTGGATGTTTTATAATCATTTTATAGTCATTTTATATCATTTTTGGTACTAACCTATTGACATATTGCCCAGTGCTAGTTCCTATTTTTTTCATGTTTTTTACATTGCAGGAAATCAATATCAAACGGAGTCCAAAATGGCACGAAACTTTACGATGATTTTTTATGGGCCAGAAGAAAGGCAATGGGCCCTGGTTGCACCTGGGGGTAACCCGAGGGGGGCACAACCCACCTGGGCACGCCAGGGCCCACTGTCGGTGTCAAAACCGGCGGATCTCGGGTTGGGAGTCCCAAACTGTGTGTCTGAGGTTGATGGCAACAGGAGACAAGGGACACTAAGTTTTACCCAGGTGCGGGCCCTCTCAATGGAGGTAATACCCTACTTCCTGATTGATTAATATTGATGAGTATGGGGGTTACAAGAGTTGATCTACCACGAGATCATAATAGCTAAAACCCTAGAAGTCTAGCATATGTGATTATGATTGCCTCTACGGACTAAACCCTTCGGTTTATATAGACACCGAAGGGGACTAGGGTTGTACAAAGTCGGTTACATAGAAAGGAAATAGTACATCTAGCCGCCTAGCTTTCCTTCCATGCAAAGGAGAGTCTATCCGGACATGGGAGAAAGTCTTCTATCTTGTATCTTCATGGCCCAATAGTCCGGCCCACGTCACACAGGCCGGATGCCCGAGGACCACTTAGTCCAGGACTCCCTCAATAGCCCCTGAACCAGGCTTCAATGATGAGGTGTCCGACGCGCAGATTGTCTTCGACATTGCAAGGCGGGTTCCTCCTCCGAATACTTGGAAACAGCTTTCGAACACAAAGAATGTGTCCAGCTCTGCAAAACAAGCACCACACACAACCACAGAGAGTATAATATTTCACGAGTCCAATCTGCCGACAACTTTTTATGGTGTGACATCATGTCACAACCCGGTCATTATTTCAAACCTTTTTAAACCTCCCGCTTCACGTTTTAAGATGCAGTTTTATTGGCACGTCTTGTCGAAGCAGAGATCGTGTCCCCTTATTATGGGATTCTCATCAATATAGGCATGGATAACCCAACCATTCCGTTGGCATAATCCCTTGGGAATAGGCAGGCTTTAAGGCCTATGAGGAGGCATTTGATTTTCATTTCCTTTATAAAGGGGCACATGCCCGTCTTTCTCCTCTGCACCTTCCTCTTCCTCAATCTTTCCAACCTCGAGTTCTAACACCCATGTTTCAACTTAACTATTTCGAGTCTCCCAGTCATGTCCGGACCCAGCCCTCAAGGCCGGTGGGTGGCCTCCTCTATCACTAAGGAGGATATCATGAAGCTCCGGGCGGCTAGATACCTAACAGCGGAAATCCCCCATAGGCTCCCTGCTAAAGGACAGGTTATTCCAACTCCCAGATCCGGTGAGAGGGTCGCATTCATCTCCCACTTCCTCCAGGGGCTAGGGTTTGCTCTCCACCCCTTCGTTCACGGCCTCATGTTTTATTACGGGCTATATTTTCACAATCTAGCTCCGGACTCCTTCCTTCATATCTCGGCGTTCATTGTCATGTGCAAGGCTTTTCTATGCATTACCCCTCACTTTGGTTTATGGCTCAAGACCTTTAACTTGAAGCCGAAGGTAATCGAGGGGGAGCAAATAGAGTGTGGAGGTGCCATGGTGAACAAGCTCCCCATTGCTTTTTGGCCCAAAGGCTCTTTCATAGAAGTTTCCGTCCTATGGCAGCGGGAGTGGTTTTACATCACCGAACCTTGTGGTACCAAGTGGGCAGCTGCAGCTGTGTTCTGACCTGGCCCTCCATTACAGCTCGCATCACATATTAATAAGGGATTGGACTGGAGATCCATTGACGAAGTGCAGATGCTACAAAGCCGCTTCCGGAACCTCCTTGAAAAGGACACCGGCAATCATCAATGTAATCCAGGTAATGCTAGTCCGCCGGGTCCTGTCGTGCCAGCGACGGCCCTTCCACATGTGGGAGTTTAATCCGGAAGGACCACAGACCCTTTATCACTTCTTCGGCACGACGCACAAAGGAATGTGGAAGTTATTCTTCGGGACACGAAGGCAGTGGTCGGATACCACCGAAGGCATCGGCCTCGACTGCAATCATACGGATACCTCAGTAAGCACTCAACTCCCGAACACAGCTTAGTTAAACACCCCGTAATATTGAGAAAACCATCTTCGCACATGGTTGGGTAAAGAAGGCGAAACGAATTAGGTGTTCAGCCTCTCTTCCCGAAGACTCAGCCGATCCTGTGTTAACAAGGATGCTGGCTCCGGCACCATATCAAGTGCCGGTGAAGGAGGACAAGGAGGAGAACAAGAAGGACAAAGGTGACCTCCATTCTAAAGGTACACCAGACGCTATGTCCGGGGAGATTGGGGCTCCCTCTCCCGAAGACAAAAGAGAAGGCGAAGCCGACATCGCTTCCCCATATGGGAAGAAGAGGACCGCCTCTGAACATTTGGAGGAGGGTGCTCCTAAGCCAGGGAAGATGTCCTTGCCGGGCGGTTCGGGTTTGGAAGACGACATTGATGCATAGTTCCTCCATAAGGACAAGCCTTTAGCCGAATCGTAAGTGAACAAAGGTGTCCTAAACATATCCCATTCCTTTCCGCTTACAAGGGCAACATCTGAAAATATATGTTTGCAGTCTGGCACGCAGTCTTCCTTAATAGTCCTCCTCCTTGGGGGATCTTCTTCCAGATATGATGGAAAGCGAGACACCTCCCCAGACCCTCTTGCCCAATAGGGCGGACGACTTTGAGGTGTCGTCCCGGAGGATTTCTCCTGATCAACAAGTGGTGCGAGGGACAATGAAGACCGCGCCCGAAGGTGATACTTTGGCGGCCCAGGGTTTGGGGCATGCAGCCCCTTTGGGAACCAACAATAAAGGCCCCGAACTATCTGGTTTACAGCCGGAGACGACTCTAGAGTCGAGCAAACACATCCCTTCGAAGGGAGTTCATACTCCCATCACCGCTTCCAGGAATCAAGAGGCACCAGATACCTTGATGGACGTGTTGCAACATGCGTCCATATAATAGGAACATCATACCTTGATGGGTGAGGGAGTCCTGGACTAAGGGGTCCTCGGGTGTCCGGCCTGTTAGCCATGGGCCGGATTGTTGGGCTATGAAGATACGAATACCGAAGACTCTACCCGTATCCGGATGGGGCTCTCCTAGGCGTGGAAGGCAAGCTTGGCGGCCAAATATGAAAATTTCCTTTTTCTGTAACCGACTTTGTGTAACACTAGATCCCTCCGGTGCCTATATAAACCGGAGGGCTAGGTCCGTAGAGAGAACAATCACAATCATAGTCAGGCTAGACTTTTAGGGTTTTAGCCATTATGATCTTGTGGTAGATCAACTCTTGTAACACTCATATTCATCAATATCAATCAAGCAGGAAGTAGGGTATTACCTCCACAGAGAAGGCCCGAACCTGGGTAAACATTATGTCCCCTGTCTCTGGTTACCATCGACCTTAGACGCACAGTTCGGGACCCCTACCCAGGATCCGCCGGTTTTGACACCGACATTGGTGCTTCCATTGAGAGTTCCACTATGCCGTTGTCGAAAGGATTGATGGCTCGCCTTGTCATCAAGGGAAATATCACCTCTGGAGGAGCCCTAGCCTCAGGCCAAACCCTTCAGCTGGGCGGCTTCATCATGACCGCCCGTTCGGCCCTTGAGCCGACGATGACCTCTCGAGTCATCAAAAATCATCTCTGCGTTGATTCTGAATACGCCAAACGGATGGATCTGACGGAGTTATCGTCTTTAAACGAACTCCAAGATCGCATCGCCGCCTTGGGGGTCGCTATAGACTACGATCGGGTTGGGCTTAGACCCGACCAGAGAGAAATTAAAACTCCGCCGATCACCCACTAGATGGCGGTAGTCGAGGAGAAAGATAACTCTTCCTCTATACTGAGGACAAACTATGTTCAGAACTCTGATCTCGAAGAGCCGGACACCTTGATAAACCACAAGTATAGGGGATCACAACCGTTTTCGAGGGTAGAGTATTCAACCCAAATTTATTGATTCGACACAAGGGGAGCCAAAGAATATTCTCAAGTAGTAGTAGCTGAGTTGTCAATTCAACCACACCTGGAAACTTAATATCTGCAGCAAAGTGTTTAGTAGCAAAGTAATATGATATTGGTGATAATGGTAGCAAAAGGTAATAGTAGTAAAAGTAATGTTTTTGGTATTTTGTAGTGATGATAGCAATAGCAACGGAAAAGTAAATAAGCGACGCACAATATATGGAAAGCTCGTAGGCAATGGATCGGTGATGGAGAATTATGCCGGATGCGATTCATCATGTAACAGTCATAACATAGGGTGACACAGAACTAGCACCAGTTCATTGATATAATGTAGGCATGTATTCCGAACATAGTCATACGTGCTTATGGAAAAGAACTTGCATGGCATCTTTTGTCCTACCCTCCCGTGGCAGCTGGGTCCTTACGGAAACTAAGGGATATTAAGGCCTCCTTTTAATAGAGAACCGGAACAAAGCATTAACACATAGTGAATACATGAACTCCTCAAACTACGGTCATCACCGGTAAGTATCCCGATTATTGTCACTTTGGGGTTAACGGATCATAACACATAATAGGTGACTATAGACTTGTAAGATAGGATCAAGAACACTCATATATTGATGAAAACATAATAGGTTCAGATCTGAAATCATGGCACTCGGGCCCTAGTGACAAGCATTAAGCATAGCAAAGTCATAGCAACATCAATCTTAGAACATAGTGGATACTAGGGATCAAACCCTAACAAAACTAACTCAATTACATGATAGATCCCATCCAACCCATCACCGTCCAGCAAGCCTACGATGGAATTACTCACGCACGGTGGTGAGCATCATGAAATTGGTGATGGAGGATGGTTGGAGATGACGATGGCGACGGATTCCCCTCTCCGGAGCCTCGAACGGACTCCAGATCAGCCCTCCCGAGAGGTTTTAGGGCTTGGCGGCGGCTCCGTATAGTAAAACGCGACGATTTCTTCTCTCTGATTTTTTTCTCATCGAAACTCAATATATGGAGGTGGAGTTGGAGTCGGAGACGCAAAAAGGGGCCCACGAGGTAGGGGGCGCCCCCACCCTCGTGGCAAGATGGTGGGCCCCCTGGCCTTCATCTTTGGCATGTATTATTCTTATTTTCTAAAAAGTGTCTCCGTGAAGTTTCAGGCCATTCCGAGAATGTTTGCTCCTGCACATAAATAACACCATGGTAGTTCTGCTGAAAACAGTGTCAGTCCGGGTTAGTTCCATTCAAATCATGCAAGTTAGAGTCGAAAACAAGGGCAAAAGTGTTTGGAAAAGTAGATACGTTGGAGACGTATCAACTCCCCCAAGCTTAAAGCTTTTCTTGTCCTCAAGAAATTCAGTTGACAAACTGAAAGTGATAAAGAAAAACTTTTACAAACTCTGTTTGCTCTTGTTGTTGTAAATATGTAAAGCCAACATTCAAGTTTTCAGCAATGCTTATAAATAACCACATTCGCAATAACGCATAGGTCTCAAGTTACTCATATCAATAGCATAATCAACTAGCGAGCTATAATAATAAAACTCGGATGACAACACTTTCTCAAAACAATCATAATATGATATAATAAGGCGGTATCTCGCTAGCCCTTTCTGAGACCGCAAAACATAAATGCAGAGCACCTTTAAAGACCAAGGACTGACTAGACATTGTAATTCATGGTAAAAGAGATCCAGTCAAGTCATACTCAATGCAAATGATAGCGGTGCTATCCAACTAGTGCTTTTTAATAAGAGGATGATGACTCAGCATAAAAGTAAATTGATAGGCCCTTCACAGAGGGAAGCAGGGATTTGTAGAGGTGCCAGAGCTCGGTTTTGAAATAGAGGTGAATAATATTTTGAGCGGTATACTTTCATTGTCAACATAACAACCAAGAGATGGCGATATATTCCATGCTACAGACATTATAGGCGGTTCCCAAACAGAATGGTAAAGTTTATGCTCCCCCTTCCACCACAAGCATAAATCCATGGCTTGCTCGAAACAACGACTGCCTCCAACTAACAAGTGTCCCAGGGGGAGTTTTGTTTGCAATTATTTTGATTTAGTTTGCATAAAGCATGGGACTGGGCATCCCGGTGACTAGCCATTTATCTCATGAGTGAGGAGCGGAGCCCACTCCTCTTGAGAATAACCCACCTAACATGGAAGATACAGACAGCCCTAGTTGATACATGAGCTATTCGAGCATACAAAACAGGATATTTATTTGAAGGTTTAGAGTTTGGCACATACAAATTTACTTGGAGCGGCAGGTAGATACCTTATATAGGTAGGTATAGTGGACTCATGTGGAATAACTTTGGGGTTTAAGGAGTTTGTATGCACAAGCGGTATTCCCGCTTAGTACAGGTGAAGGCTAGCAAAAGACTGGGAAGCGACCAGCTAGAGAGCGACAACAATCATGAACATGCATTAAAATTAATCAACACCGAATGCAAGCATGAGTAGGATATAATCCACCATGAACATAAATATTGTGAGGGCTATGTTAATTTTGTTTCAACTACATGCGTGAACATGCGCCAAGTCAAGTCACTTAAATCATTCAGAGGAGGATACCACCCTATCATACCACAGCATAACCATTTTAATAGCATGTTGGCACGCAAGGTAAACCATTATAACTCATAGCTAATCTAGCATGGCACAAGAAACTATGATCTCTAATTGTCATTGCAAACATGTTTATTCATAATAGGCTGAATCAGGAACGATGAACTAATCATATTTACTAAAACAAAAGAGGTCGAGTTCATACCAGCTTTTCTCATCTCAGCCAGTCCATCATATATCATCATAATTGCCTTTCACTTGCACGACCGAACGATGTGAATAATAATAATAGTGCATGTGCATTGGACTAAACTGGAATCTGCAAGCATTCAATAAACAGGAGAAGACAAGGCAATATGGGCTCTTTTGTCAGATAAACAATAATGCATATAAGAACCACTTCAACAATTTAATTATGGTCTTCTCCTATCGACCACCAAAGAAAAGAAAAGAAATAAAACTATTTACACGGGAAAGCTCCCAACAAGCAAAAGAAGAACATGAAATCTTTTTGGGTTTTGTTTTTAATTACTACTGCAAGCATGTGAAGGTAAATTAATTAAAAGCTACAACTAATTTTTTTGGTTTTTCTTAAGGTTTATTAAACAAACAGGAAGAAAGCATGAAAAGGAAATTAAACTAGCATGGATGATACAATGAAAAAGTATGAGCACCGACATCTAGCAATGAGTGTGTGAGCATAAATGTAATGTCGGTGAGAAATACGTACTCCGCCAAGCTTAGGCTTTTGGCCTAAGTTGGTCTATGGCCACGGCTGGCCTGGCTCATATCCATAATAATAGTTGTTGGGGTCGTACTGTGATGAGGAAGAAGAAGGATCAGATTGCCACTGGCTGACAGTCATCTTCGGATCCCACTGGTAATTAGACTGTCGTGAAGGATCAAATTGTGGTTCCGGCTCTGGCTCCTCGGCTGGTGCAGGGTTCCGGTAGGCGTGGATAGCCGTCAACGGAATAAGGTACGTGCCTACAGTCAAATCAAACAAATAAGGAGCAGACAAGGTAATAGTCTCAGGATGATGTTTATTAAAGAACAATTGATATTTAAGCTCTCCTTCCCTATTCTTAACAATAAAATCATGTGCTACCATACTTTTATAATCTTGATAAACACGGGGCAGCACTTTTTCTTCCTTCTCAGCATGCCTAATAGGTATGTTAAAATGTGCAGCTAGGCGTGTAGCATAAATGCCTCCAAAGATGGGGCCTTTGGTACGGTTCGGACTTAACCGTTTGGCAATAATGCTGCCCATACTAAAAGAGTTATCACCGTATAAACCGTGGTGCAAAATAATAATATCAGGGATACTCAGGTTTCCACAATTTCCGTGACCAATTAAGCAACGACTAGCAAATAATGCAAAGTAGCATAGATAGGAAAATGTATGCTAGTGATTCATGCATCGGAAACCTTCCTTGTTTCCCCTACAGTGATAGTGTCAATAAATCCATCCACATCATCACGATGTGCTTCTTCTGTTTTGCCCACAAAAGGGACTAAACAGATCCGACAAAAATCATAAAGTGACATCTCCTTATGCTCATCATATAAATGAAACTCCACTGTAGGTGGTGAGTTCCTAGAATGGAAATGAAAGTTTTGCACAAAGGTATTTTTGAGCAAGAGATACTGATCGCATTGGTCGTGGAGGAAAGCGGTAAGGCCTGCAGTTTGAGCCAACTCATGAAAATCTTCATAAATCCCGGCTGCTCTTAAGAAATCCTCAGAAGGCCATTCACACGCCCGAACCTCCACGGTGCAAGGTAGATTATATTTAGGCTTCGGTGTCTTTTCCTTCAAGCTTTGGCTCGATGAGCCCCTCAAAAGTCTCCTCATCATTTTCTGAAAAATTCTAAAGTTTTTAGTAACTTCAAAATAAAAGTAAACCAAACTCAATAATATTGATAGCAACTACTCCTACAAGTGCCTAGGGCCTATATCATGCATCAAAACTACTTTTGACCATATAAATTTGGCATGCAAGCTCAATAACAAGGTCACCTAAGAAGCAAAAATTTGCAATGAATAAAGCACTAGAACAAAAACTAATTGGACCAATGGAGGAGTCACATACCAAGGAACAATCTCCCCAAGAAGTTTTGTGAGAGGTGCTTTGAGCAAGGAGATCGAAAATGGCAGCAAGATGAGCTAGAACTCGTGCTTGAGCTGGTTATTCGTGTTTGTGGGAGGAAGATGAAGTGTGTGGGTGCAGGAATAAGTGGAGGAGGGCCACCGTGGGCCCACGAGGCAGGGGGCGCACCCTAGAGGGGTAGGCGCTCCCTCCACCCTCGTGGCAAGGTGGTTGGCCCCCCTGGTGTGTTCTTTGTTCCATAAATCCTCAAATATTCTAGAAAAAATCATATTTAATTTTCAGGGCATTTGGAGAACTTTTATTTTCGAGGTATTTTTATATTGCACGAATAATCAGATAACGACAGAAAATTATTTATTTTTATTTTATTTAATATAAATAACAGAAAGTAAAAGTGGGATACAGAAGGTTGTGCCTTCTAGTTTCATCCATCTCATGATCATCAAAAGGAATCGACTAACAAGGTTGATCAAGTCTTGTTAACGAACTCATTCCGAATAACATGGAACCGGAGAAATTTCGAATAACACTATGTTACCTCAACGGGGATATGCATGTCCCCAATAATAAGAATATCATATTTCTTCTTGACAGTAGGAAGAGGAAATTCAAAACCTCCAAATATAATCGGGAATTTTTCCAATAGAGTTGATACTATGAACTTGAGGTTGTTTCCTCGGAAAGTGTACCGTGTGCTCATTACCACTAACATGAAAAGTGACATTGCCTTTAGTGCAATCAATAACAGCCCCTGCAGTATTCAAAAAGGGTCTTCCAAGAATAATAGACATACTATCGTCCTCGGGAATATCAAGAATAACAAAGTCCGTTAAAATAGTAACGTTTGCAACTACAACAGGCACATCCTCACAAATACCAACAGGTATAGCAGTTGATTTATCAGCCATTTGCAAAGATATTTCAGTAGGTGTCAACTTATTCAAATCAAGTCTACGATATAAGGAGAGAGGCATAACACTAACACTGGCTCCAAGATCACATAAAGCAGTTTTAACATAATTTCTTTTAATGGAGCATGGTATAGTTGGTGCACCGGGATCTCCAAGTTTCTTTGGTATTCCACCCTTAAAAGTATAATTAGCAAGCATGGTGGAAATTTCAGCTTCCGGTATCTTTCTTTTATTTGTAATGATATCTTTCATATACTTAGCATAAGGATTGGCTTTGAGCATATCAGTTAATCGCATACGCAAAAAGATAGGTCTAATCATTTCAGCAAAGCGCTCAAAATCCTCATCATCCCTTTTCTTGGATGGTTTGGAAGGAAAAGGCATGGGTTTCTGAACCCATGGTTCTCTTTCTTTACCATGTTTCCTAGCAACAAAGTCTTTCTTATCATAACGTTGATTCTTTGATTGTGGGTTATCAATATCAACAACAGGTTCAATTTCTATATCATTATCATTACTAGGTTGAGCATCATCATGAACATTATCATTAACATTACCACTAGTTTCAGGTTCATTACCAGATTGTGTTTCAACATCAGAAATAGAAATATCATTTTGATTCTCAGGTGTTTCAACAATAGGATCACTAGAGGCATGCAAAGTCCTATCATTTTTCTTTTTCTTCTTTTTAGAAGAACTAGGTACATCTATATTATTTCTATGAGAATCTTGCTCAATTCTCTTAGGATGGCCTTCAAGATACAAAGGTTCCTGAGTCATTCTACCAGTTCTAGTAGCCACTCTAACAGCATAATCATTATTCTTACTATTCAATTAGTTGAGCAAATCATTTTGAGCTTTAAGTACTTGTTCTACTTGAGTGGTAACCACAGAAGCATGTTTACTAATAAGTTCAAGTTCACCTTTAACATCAGCCATATAATCACCTAAGTGTTCAAGCATATTTGAATTGTATTTCAATTGTCTACCAAAATAAGCATTAAAATCTTCTTGCTTAGCCATAAATTTATCAAACTCATCTAAGCATGGGCTAGCAAATTTACTAAATGGGATTTCAGCTTTATCATATCTATAGAGAGAATTTACCTTTACTACCTGTGTCGGGTTATCAAGACCATGAGTTTCTTCAATAGGTGAAGGATTTGAATTATATGTTTCTTCAACAGGCGGTAAATTAAGGCCATGTATTTCTTCAATAGGAGGTAAATTCTTAACATCTTCAGCTTTAATACCTTTTTCTTTCATAGATTTCTTTGCCTCTTGCATATCTTCAGGACTCAGAAATAGAATACCCCTCTTCTTCGGAGTTGGTTTAGGAATAGGCTCAGGAATTGCTCCAGAGGTGTCCAATTATTTTCATTTGTCAACATATTATTGAATAGAATTTCAGCTTCATCCGATGTTCTTTCCCTGAAAACAGAACCAGCACAACTATCCAGGTAATCTCTGGAGCCATCAGTTAGTCCATTATAAAAGATATCAAGTATTTCATTTTTCTTAAGAGGATGATCAGGCAACGCATTAAGTAATTGGAGAAGCCTCCCCCAAGCTTGTGGGAGACTCTCTTCTTCAATTTGCACAAAATTATATATATCCCTTAAAGCAGCTTGTTTCTTATGAGCAGGGAAATATTTAGCAGAGAAGTAATAAATCATATCCTGGGGACTACCCACACAACCAGGATCAAGAGAATTAAACCATATCTTAGCATCACCCTTTAATGAGAACGGAAATATTTTAAGGATATAAAGTAGTGAGTTCTCTCATCTTTAGTGAATAGGGTGGCTATATCATTTAATTTAGTAAGATGTGCCACAACAGTTTCAGATTCATAACCATGAAAAGGATCAGATTCAACCAAAGTAATTATATCAGGATCAACAGAGAATTCATAATCCTTATCAGTAACAAACATAGGTGAAGTAGCCAAAGCAGGGTCAGATTTCATTCTATCATTTAGGGATGGCTAAAGAAGCATCTTGATCAAATACATAACCCTTAGGAATAGCAGGTGGTTCTTCATCATCACTTTCATCAGTGTCCTCAGATTCAATATTTTCAATTTCTCTAGCCCTAGCAAGTTGTTCATCAAGAAAATCACTAAGTGGCATAGTAGTATCAGGCATAGAGGTAGTTTCATCATAAGTATCATGCATAGCAGAAGTGGCATCATCAATAACATGCGACATATCAGAACAAATAGCAGAAGCAGGTTTAGGTGTCGCAAGCTTACTCAAAACAGAGGGTGAGTCAAGTGCAGAGCTAGATGGCAGTTCCTTACCTCCCCTCGTAGTTGAGGGATAGATCTTGGTTTTTGGATCTCTCAAGTTCTTCATAATGATAAGCAGATATCTATATCCCAAGTGACTCAAAGAATAGAGCTATGCTCTCCGGCAACGATGCCAGAAAATAGTCTTGAGACCCACAAGTATAGGAGATCGCAATAGTTTTCGAGGGTAGAGTATTCAACCCAAATTTATTGATTCGACACAAGGGGAGCCAAAGAATACTCTCAAGTATTAGCAGCTGAGTTGTCAATTCAACCACACCTGGAAACTTAATATTTGCAGCAAAGTGTTTAGTAGCAAAGTAATATGATAGTGGTGATAACGGTAGCAAAAGGTAACAGTAGTAAAAGTAATGTTTTTGGTATTTTGTAGTGATGATAGCAATAGCAACGGAAAAGTAAATAAACGAAGCACAATATATGGAAAGCTCGTAGGCAATGGATCGGTGATGGAGAATTATGCCGGATGCGATTCATCATGTAACAGTCATAACATAGGGTGACACAGAACTAGCTCCAATTCATTGATATAATGTAGGCATGTATTTCGAACATAGTCATACATGCTTATGGAAAAGAACTTGCATGGCATCTTTTGTCCTACCCTCCCGTGGCAGCGGGGTCCTTACGGAAACTAATGGATATTAAGGCCTCCTTTTAATAGAGAACCGGAACAAAGCATTAACACATAGTGAATACATGAACTCCTCAAACTACGGTCATCACTGGTAAGTATCCCGATTATAGTCACTTCGGGGTTAATGGATCATAAAACATAATAGGTGACTATAGACTTGCAAGATAGGATCAAGAATACTCATATATTGATGAAAACATAATAGGTTCAGATCTGAAATCATGGCACTCGGGCCCTAGTGACAAGCATTAAGCATAGCAAAGTCATAGCAACATCAATCTCAGAACATAGTGGATACTTGGGATCAAACCCTAACAAAACTAACTCGATTACATGATAGATCCCATCCGACCCATCACCGTCCAGCAAGCCTACGATGGAATTACTCACGCACGACGGTGAGCATCATGAAATTGGTGATGGAGGATGGTTGGTGATGACGATGGCGACGGATTTCCTTCTCCGGAGCCCCGAACGGACTCCAGATCAGCCCTCTCGAGAGGTTTTAGGGCTTGGCGGCGGCTCGGTATCGTAAAACGCGATTATTTCTTCTCTCTGATTTTTTTCTCATCGAAACTCAATATATGGAGGTGGAGTTGGAGTCGGAGACGCAACAGGTGGCCCACGAGGTAGGGGGGCGCGCCCCCCACCATCATGGCAAGACGGTGGCCCCCCTGGCCTTCATCTTTGGCAGGTATTTTTCTTATTTTTTGAAAAGTGTCTCCATGAAGTTTCAGGTCATTCCGATAACGTTTGCTCCTGCACATAAATAACACCATGGTAGTTCTGCTGAAAACACCGTCAGTCCGAGTTAGTTCCATTCAAATCATGCAAGTTAAAGTCCAAAACAAGGGCAAAAGTGTTTGGAAAAGTAGATACGTTGGAGACGTATCACACCTACCGGCAGAAAGACACACCTCGTCCTCCGAACATAGAATCGCACGATAAGCTCAGAAAATCAGTTGATATCCCGGAGCCCGAACTGCTAAGTCTGGAAGATCATCAGACTCCGGATCCAAAATAGGGTCAGGGTTCGGATTTAAATCCACACACCCACCCAGACATAAGCGCTCTCTTGAGCATACAACAATAGTCTCAGGAAACGGCCCACCACTTCTGGGCCAGATTCCTCCTTGTCAAAAACAAGATCAAAGATTGCCGCGACAAGATGCAATCTTAGCATTTCGCAACAATTGCACGGACGAGGGAATCCTCAACGCCATCAACCGCCATCACATATTACACTTTGCTAACTTGGCAACTATCATACAGAAGTACAGCGCAATGGAAAGTGCCTGGAAAACTCAGACAGCCTGTTGGGAACCATTGGTCCCCACTCAACCCCTCGTTCAGGCGAAAAGGGTGCACCCTTATGGCATGCGTGGACCAATAGTAAAGAAATATAAGCCCACTACGGGGCGCAGAACCGTTCTGGAAGGATGGCTCGATGGGCCATGCAAAATACACACAACACCGGATAATATACCAACCCACAGCCTTAGAGCATGTTGGATACTCCGGCAAGTGGCCAAGAGCGGTGAGGATATCCTCACCAGGAATACCCCAGAACAACACCCCCCAGAAGACGACGACCTCAAAGTATTGACGGTCTTCGAGACATTCGCCTCAAACAATAGGCGCAAAAGGGCACTCCGCGAACTCGCCGAAGTCTGCGAAATCGCAACAATAAACCCTTGGAACAACACGGCTATATCCTTTAATGCCGGCGATGAGCCATAATACAGGACAATCCGAGCACCAGCCGCCTTGGTCCTCAGCCCAATCATGGACGACTTTCGGCTCACCAAGGTTCTCATGGATGGTGGCAGCGGACTAAACCTCATCTATGAGTATACACTACAAAAAGTGGAAATATGCAAGAGCCGCATCGAGCAAAGCAACACGACCTTGCGAGGAATCATTCCCAGTCAGGAGGCATGATGTGTGGGAAAAAACACACTTGACGTGGTATTCGGCATGCCAAAGAATTATCGGTCCAAAGAGATAACCTTTCAAGTGGCCCCTTTCAACAACGGATATCATGACCTCTTAGGGCGAGATGCATTCACACGCTTCCAAGCTGTACCTCATTACAGATACATGAAGCTTAAGATGCCTGGGCCCAATGGCATAATCACTCTCGCTAGTGATCCGAACATAGCACTCTGTGCTAAATAAAACCGCATCTCTGGCCCTCGAGGCATTATCTGAAGCCCTCGTGGCTGAAGAATTAACCGCCCTGCGCTCCACGGTGGACAGGGGCGATGTCGTCCTAGACAAACGACCCAAATCCACATCCTTCAAGCCGGCAGAAGAAATAGGCAAATTCCAAGTCCATCCAACGGACCCCAAGAAGATAGCATCTATTGGAGCACAATTAGACCCAACGGTTGGCGCTGCGCTATGAGAGTTCCTGCGTGAGAATTGGGATATATTCGCCTGGCACCCTTCTGATATGCCAGGAATCCCACGCGAGTTGGCTGAACACAGCCTCAATATAATGAAGGGATATAAACCGGTCAACCAGACACTGCGACGCTTTTCCGAACCCAAACGTCAAGCTATGGGGGAGGATCTAGACATACTAATCGAGGCCGGATTCATTAGAGAAATAAAACACCCGAACTGGCTGGCAAACAAGGTGATGGTACCAAAGAAAGAGAAATCTTGGCGCCCGTGTGTCGATTTCAAAGACCTCAATAAGGCTTGCCCCAAGGATCCCTCCCCCCCGCATCGACCAGATCATTGACGTTACCGTAGGACACGACTCACTATTCTTCCTTGATGCATACTCCGGATACCATCAAATTAAAATGAAGGAGTCCGATCAAGCCGCAACAGCATTCATTACCCCATATGGGCCATTCTGCTTCGACACCATTACCTTCGGGCTCAAAAACGTCGGCGCCACCCACCAACGCATGATTCAAACATGCCTGGAGAAACAGATCGGCAAGACAGTTGAAGCATACGTGGACGATGTTGTCATCATCAGGCACGTTGAAACATTCATAGATGATTTACGTCTCACATTCGACAACCTCCGTGCATATGACATCAAGCTCAATCCGGAAAAGTGCGTTTTCGGCGTCCCCACGGGAAAACTGCTGGGTTTCATCGTTTCCAATAGAGGAATTGAAGCAAATCCAGCTAAATTCTGAGCTTTGTCACAATTGGCTATGCCAACGGACCTTAAACAGGTCCAAAAACTCACCGCTTGTGTGGCAGCTTTAAGCCGCTTTATCTTCAAATTGGGAGAAAAGGCATTGCCACTCTATCGCCTTCTACGGCGCACCGATCACTTCGAGTGGACGGATGCGGCAACGGCCGGACTGGAAGAAATAAAAACCCTTCTAGCAAGCAACCCAATCTTGGCCGCACCCAATGTCGGCGAACCCATGTTATTATACATACCGGCAACACACTAGGTGGTGAGCACCGTGCTCGTCGTCGAGCAAGAGCAGGACGGACACAAATTTCCGCTTCAGAAGCCGGTATATTACGTATCCACTGTCCTCACACCATGCAAATCCCAGTACCCTCATTATCAAAAGATAGCATACCCGGTCTTCATGGCATCCCAAAAGCTACGACACTACTTCTACGAGTGTTCGATCACGGTGGCCTATGAAGTACCACTCAATGACATAATAAACAACCGCGATGCCATGGGCCGGATTGCCAAATGGGCCATTGAGCTCCTTCCATTTGACATAACATATAAACCGTGTCGAGCCATTAAATCCCAAGTGCTGGCTGATTTCGTCGCCGAATGGACCGAGGCTGAACTCCCTAAAGAGTACGACGCATATTCCAACTGGGTTATGTATTTTGATGGCTCCAAAATGCTGGCAGGGCTAGGAGCGGGCGTCGTTTTAACGCCCTCCACTGGAGACATCATCCAATACATACTCCAAATATTATATACGGACTCCAACAATGCAGCCGAATACGAGGCCTTATTGCACGGTCTTCGGATGGCCGTCTCCATGGGCATACAATGCCTGGAAGTGCGCGGGGACTCAAACCTCACAATATCTCAAATAAATGGAGACTTCGATGCCAAAGATCTGAAGATGGCTGCGTATCGCAATGCCGTCCTAAAAACATCGGCCTGGTTTGAGGGGCTCGAGTTTCATCATGTGGCCCGAGAAAGTAATCAAGCGGCGGATGCCCTTGCTCGCATCAGCGCCAAGCGCGACCCCGTACCACCTAACATCTTTCTGGAAAAGCTTTTTAAGCCATCCGTGGTGTGGCAAGGGGAGAGCGACAGCACCAGTCCGGATCCGAACACAACCCCAGATTCCAGACACACCGATATCATCGGGGGCTCAGACAGCGAAATGACACCATCGTCCCATCTCATTATGGCAATCATCGCCCCATGAACCGAAACCTTCTTGGACTACTGTCACGACCGGTTTTCCAATAAAAATATTTATTGAGAAACCAATCTTTTGAGTCCAGTATGAGAGAAATCCTCCTCACTGGTAGACAAATTCTTGATACAATAAGCCAGTAGCATAAAATATATTACATGGTCGAACTACAGTTGCTCAACCAAATCATTACAAGCACGCCAATAAATATACATAATGGCGGACATGACACAGTGGTGTGGAGGCATACTACTGACTCGAGGATAGGTCGGTGGTGGAAAAACATAGCAGGGAGAGAGATACAAGTCTCTAAAACTGTCATCTCTTCGAGCGTCGAGGTGAGGCTCGATGAATTTATTTGGTAGCGGAAGCAGATATAATATAGTGACCAAATCCAGGGTCATACGAGACTGACTGGGACTCCTCTAGGCGTCGGACTCGCTATCAAATTCTTCATCCATGAGATCGCCTTCGTCAGCATCTGGCCAAATCAACAAGCCAGTGAGTACTTTGAAAGTACTCGCAAGACAGTTCGGACGTAAGATATAACAAATGCATGCATGAATGCGTCATGATTAATTCACCAATGTACATTAAAAAATTAGCATAACGAGGTAAGTAAAAGGGAAACGGCGGTAGTCCGCCTGAAATCCCACAAAACATAAATGAAGACCGATCGGGTGTCTGAAGCGACGCCTCGAAAGGTGAACAAATAAATATAAGGAAATGATGCCACAGTCGGGCGTCTTAGCGACACCACATAAAGGGCTTTAAAAGAAATGCCACAGTCGGACGTCCGGGCGACATCACAGAAAGGGCTTTAAAAGAAATACCACAGTCGGGCGTCTTAGCGACACCACATAAAGGGCTTTAAAAGAAATGCCACAGTCGGACGTCGGGGCGACATCACAGAAAGGGCTTTAAAAGAAATACCACAGTCGGGCGTCTTAGCGACACCACATAAAGGGCTTTAAAAG
>NC_041386.1:462302729-462311101 GCF_002162155.2 Triticum dicoccoides
GCGCGCTCTAAGGGGTGCCCCCCTCTCGGTCCCAACCGGAAACACCCATGCCCCCTGACCGGATGACTGGCTTTAATCCAGGGCCATGGAACCATCATCACGGCCTCTCCTTTTTGGTGTGTACCAGGAAAGCGGTTTACAACTTACTAAGCCATATTCCTTGCGGAAAACATGTGGTAGTACAAGGAAGGAAGAATGGAAGGAACTGGAATGATACGAGTTGACATTGAAGTCACATGGTCTGGCATAAGCCTGGCATGCTACAACACTGCCATCTTACCCATCCTCATGCCAACACATGGCCATGCATACTCACATCCATCCACTCACGGATTTTCGGAACTCACTTGCCTCATCGTCTCAGGTAACAGGACATTCATCGGTATGTTCATCAACATGCCATAAACTACTTAATGTAAACATGCCAAAACAATCATCATATCAAAAGTTCAAACATGCTTGCCTGGTTCGGAGTAGTCGGAGCCTAGCTCGGTGAAGTTCGCGGCTCCGTCACCTCCTTCGGTATCTACGGTATAAAGAAAATATATGCGCTATCGTAAATACCAAGAGGTGCACAAAACGTATACCAATTATTTTTCGAATAAATCTGATAAAAAACTAGACAAAACTCTGAAGAGGACAGAAAAAGAATCAATCAAAAATACTATTCTGTTTAAAAGTTATAAAGGTTTTTGTCCAGGGACTCATCTGTAATGAAACAGAAAGTTTCCAGGGGCTAGCTTATAAAAACAGAAAACGTTTCAGTAGCAACTATGCCAGCCCAGCGGGAAAAACGTATTTTGCCCGAAGGCGTTTTCAGAAAACTATTCATTTAGAAATGACAAAGAGGCTGACGGTGGGTCCCGCCTGTCAGGTTTGAATATACGAACGGGGCGGCAGATTTCGCCGGTGCTCGAGAGCCGCGGTGGTTGCCGGCGGCGATCCACGGCGAGGCAGGGGGATCGGAGGGTACCTCCGTGTTCAGGGCACCTTTCCGTGTCGGTTGGTGGTGGTGGTGGTCGCCGGCGAGTACCACGTCGGCGGCGAGCCTTGCTCCGGCGGACGGCGGCTCGGGTGGTCGAGGGACTCGTCGGAGAGAGCTGCGAAGGACAAATCGATGCTGGCGTTAGCTTACTGGGTGCTAGAGGAGGCTATAGACAAGATTTGGGCGCCGGGGACGGCCTCACCGGAGCGAATCGAGGTGGAGGCCGAGGCGGGTCGGGGCGGCCGGAGTTGGGGCAGGAGACCTCCTCGAGGTCCTCCTAGTGGCCTGGCGGGGCTTTGGTGAGGTGTAGAGGTGGTGCGTGCTCGAGGGTGAGCTCGGGGCCCTTTTTATAGGCGGTCCGAGGCGGTGGCCGTGAACGGGGATCTCCGGTGAAGGTTACGGCGGCGCAGGGCTTGGTCGGGGGTGATTAGGGAGTTGGGCGTCGTCGTTGAGGTCCACCGGTTCCATTTAGGTGCTAATCGGGCTGGGATTTGGTGCTATGGGTGAGTTCTACAGAACGGGGCGGCGCGGGCCCCTCGGCGGCAGGGAGCACGTTCCCTGCTTGCCGGGCCACGGCGACGGTGCCACGGGCGTGCGCTGGCATGCATGAGGCCACGCGGAGAGCAGAGGGGCGTTGGGCAGCGCCGAACGGCGTTGAGCCGCCGTTCCGTCCCCTGTCGGCTGCTACGGGGGTTCGGCCGCCGCAAGACACGCCGGCGCGGGCGGCCAAGGGCGCCACCGATGCTGGGAAGACGCCAAGAGCGCGTGCGGGGGTGCTGGCCAGGAAGAAGAAGCCGCGTGCAACGCGCCAAGCGCACTGTCTATGCGTGATTGAAACTGACGGACGAAAACGACACTGAAAACTGAATTTTTCTGAATATGAACAGGAACAGTGCACGCCAAGTGTTCGACAGAATGATCTAGGCATGTAGGGATTTTTCCTTGAGCTGAAACTTGGTGGAGTGGCTACTCATTGCTCCAGTAGGCTGCCTGAATTTTGGTGGAATTTTTGGAGAAGTGTAGGTATGAATTTCACCAAATTTGGCAAATCTCGTCCAAACTTGCAGAGACTGAATTTTGAAAAATTTGAAAAGAGGAGGAGTGGATCAAGGTGGTTCTGGGTTGTGGGTACAAAGGACCATCCAGGAGAGTTGGTTTGAGGTCAAAACTCAAATGCAAAAGGGTACTTGCTTTGAAAATCTCTCAGGCTCCAAATAATTTGCAGAAAAGATTTGAGGGGAAAGAAAATTAGAATAAAATCCAAAACTTGCTTGGATTAGTTGGGACAGAGAACTTAGGTTGATTACAAGGAGGAGGGGAGGTTTTGGAGGGGTTTTACCACATGGGCAAAATACAAAGTCATGGGTGGTTTCCAAGATATGAAAATCCCAAATTTTCATAGAGTTTCTTTTTAAAAGAAAAAAATTAAACTCCCAAAATAAATTTGAGAGGGAACCAACAGAGAAGAAGTTTCAAAAGATCAAACACCATAGTTTGAAGAAAAATAAAATCCTTGCCAAAGAAAAGGAAGTTTTTAAGAGGAAGGTTTTCTGGAAAATTTTAAATGGCCTCTTTTCAAAAACCACAAAGTTTTTGCTGAAAACTAAATAAAAATTTTGGAGTGTCACAACACCTACCCCAGAGCCTGTTGTAAATGATCCCAGAATCTCGAGACGAATTGAGTGCCTCTGTCGGATATTATAGTCTTCGGGACTCCATGCAGACAAACTATACGGGAGAGGTAAATCCTGGCAAGCTTCTGAGTGTTGTAGGTTGTCTTTACTGGAATGAAGTGTGCCACCTTGGTTAATCTATCGGTGATGACCCATATGGCATCATTCCCGTGTCGTGACCGAGGTAGTCCGACAATAAAATCCATCCCTATTTCATCCCATTTCCACTCAGGTATTTTGTTTGGTTGCAGTAGTCCGGCTGGTTTTTGATGCTCAACTTTTATGCGTTGACAAGAATCGCAACATGCAACGAATGTGGCTATGTCCCTCTTCATACCGTGCCACCAAAATCTTTCCTGAATATCCTTATACATTTTGGTTCCTCCAGGGTGGATTGAATATGGAGTGGTGTGTGCTTCAGCTAGGATTTGCTGTCTGAGGTCCTCTATGTTTGGCACGCAGAGTCTATCCCCGTACCATAATATTCCATCATCGCCTATGACAAATTCCGAGGCCTTGCCCATACTCACCTTTCTTTTAATCCCTTCAATGCTGGGGTGACCAGGCTGAGCTTCTTTAATTCTCTCCACAAGGTCGGGCTTTATTTCCAAGTTTGATATGGTGCCCCCCGCGATCATTAACAAGTTGAGTTTGGCAAATTCTTGTTGGAATTCAGGTCTCAAACTTTGCAGACTGTTTTCGTCGGAGCTGGGGTTTCGACTAAGAGCATCGGCCACTACATTTGCTTTCTCTGGATGATAGTGGATACCGACATCATAATCCTTTACCAATTCCAACCAGCGTCGTTGCCGTAAGTTTAGTTCTGGCTGTGTGAAAATATATTTGAGACTTTTATGGTCCGTGTATATTTCACATCGATTCCCAAGTAAGAAATGCCTCCATTCCTTAAGTGCATGAATGACTGCTGCCATTTCTAAGTCATGAGTGGGATAATTTTCCTCATGCTTGAGGAGTTGTCGTGAAGCGTATGCGACAACCTTGCCTTCTTGCATCAACACGCACCCGAGACCTTTTCGGGATGCGTCACAATACACCTCAAAGTTTTTGTGTATGTTTGGCACAATTAATACCGGTGCTGTGGTTAATTTCTGTTTTAACTCTTGGAAACTTTTTTCGCAGGCTTCTGTCCATTCAAACTTCTTGTTCTTCTTGAGCAACTGCGTCATTGGCTTAGCTAGAGTGGAGAATCCTTCAATAAATCTGCGGTAATATCCTGCCATTCCCAAGAAACTTCGTATGTCCGTTACGCTGGCTGGTGCGTTCCAGTCAAGTATGGCCCTAACTTTCTCCGGGTCCACTGCGATACCGTCTTGGGTCAGCACGTGACCTAGAAAGCCTACTTGTCTTAGCCAAAATTCGCACTTGCTGAACTTGGCATACAATTGATGTTTCCTGAGTTCTCCTAGCACAATCCTGAGATGTTCCGTGTGCTCTTCTGGTGTTTTGGAGTATATCAGAATATCATCGATAAATACCACAACGAACTTGTCCATAAACTTCATAAATACTTTGTTCATGAGGTGAACAAAATATGCGGGGGAGTTTGTTAATCCAAAAGGCATAACTGTGAACTCATATAGTCCATATCTGGAGGTGAAGGCTGTTTTGGGGATATCTTATGTTCGCACTTTTAATTGATGGTATCCTGACCTTAAGTCAATCTTTGAGAATACCTTGGCCTGAGCGAGCTGATCAAATAAATCATTTATTCGTGGCATCGGGTATTTGTTCTTGACTGTGACCATGTTAAGTGCTCGGTAGTCTATGCACAATCTTAGTGTTCCATCCTTCTTTTTGGCAAATAAAATTGGTGATCCCCAAGGTGAGGAGCTGGCTCGAATGTATCCCTTGTCCAGTAATTCCTTTATTTGTTTCTTCAACTCGATCAACTCGGATGGTGCCATTCTGTATGGTTTCTTGTATATGGGGGTGGTTCCTGGTGCTAGCTCAATGCTGAATTCTATTTCTCGGTCTGGTGGCATGCCTGGTAGTTCTTCGGGAAATACGTCTGGAAATTCACATACTACTGGAACCTTGCTTAACTCAGAAACGTCCACCTTATTCAATCTCGGCTGCCGGGGTATTTTTCTTTCCTCGGCTGATACTTTTATTGTCTTCCCGTGGTGGTGCGTGAGAATTACGGTCCGGTTGAAACAGTCAATAAAACCTTTGTTGGTGGTTAACCAGTCCATCCCTAGGATGACATCTAGTCCTTTATTTTCCAACACAATAAGATTGGCGAAAAATTTCAATCCTTCGAACTCAATGACCACATTCTGACAGTAACTCTGAGTAACTTGTTGAATCCCAGGGGACTTGATGATCATGGATTTTTCCAAGGGAAACATCGAAAAATTATTTTGCAAAGCAAAACTTTTCGAAATGAATGAGTGAGAAGCTCCAGAATCAAACAAAACCGTTGCAGGTATTGTGTTGACAGCAAACGTACCGAGTACGATATCCGGAGCATTTTGTGCTTCTTCTTTGGTCACGTGGTTTAGATGACCCTTCCTGTGGTTGTTGTTGGGGTTGAAATTGTTGCGCTTGGGCACTGAATTATTTCCACCATTGTTTGGCTTCGGAGTCGAGTTCCTTGGCTTGGGGCACTGTTTGGCGTAGTGCCCTTCTTCTCCACAAGCGTAGCAAGTAACGCCTGGGTGATATGTGAATTCTTTGTCCCTTGCATGGAAATTCTTGGTTGGGCGAGAGATGTTTGTTGTAGGTTTGTGTGTCCCACCTTTCTGAAAATCTGTCCTGCTTCGGTGGTTGCGTGCAAGAGTAGTCTGGTCTCTTTTTTGCTTACGTAAATCCTCCAAGCTACGTCTCTCATTTTCCAGAGTAATAGCTTTGTCCACTAGTGTCTTAAAACCTGGAAAAGTGTGAACTACCAGTTGGCATTTAAGCGCGGGCGCCAGACCGTCAAGGAATTTCTCCATCTTCTTGCTTTCAGTCATACGTTCTTCATTGGCGTAGCGGGACAATAGAGTAAATTGACCGTTGTATTCTGACACTGTCATGTTCCTTTGTTTGAGGTCATCGAACTCTCTCTTCTTAATTTTCATAATGCTCTTGGGAATGTGTGCACCACGGAAACCTTCCTTGAAATCATCCCAGGTTATATCATTTTCGTTGGGGTGCATGTGCAGAAAATTCTCCCACCATGATGCAGCTGCTCCTGTGAGATAGTGTGGAGCATATAGTACTTTCTCGAGATCTGAACATTTTGCAATAATTAATTTTCTCTCCATATCTCGAAGCCAATCCTCGACCTCAAGAGGCTTGTCAGTATGAGAAAATGTTTGGGGACGTGTCTTTTGTAGCTCAGATAACTTGGAATGCTGCTGATACTGTCCATGGTGATTTCCCATGTCGATGACTTGGTTCATCATTTCCCGATGTTGTTGCTGACTCTGCTCATAAAGGCGGCACATTTGTGAAAGTGCCGATTCACTGCCCTGTTGGCTTGACTGTCCCTGAGTGAACTCGTTGCTGGGTTGTGTATCATAATTTTCCTCTGGTGGAGTTTTCATGGAGCGAGTCCAAGGACGAGACATTTTTCACTCTGGGGATATATTTTGTAAAACCCATAAGAAAAGCGGAAAGAGTCGCAAAAACAAATCCATAAGTGCATAAAGCTGGCAAATAAAATTAAATAACCAAGCTTACTTAAGAAAAACAAATCGACTTGCGCACGGAGAAGGACTGCTCATTACATATCTTACACGCGGGCAGTAATAATACAATACATCACTCAGGATATGCGTACATAATCCTGACATGTTATTTAGGCTAGTGCACTTCTCCAGATCCTACATGATGCGCAAACAGGCTACTTCTCACAACCTATGTACATATAAACATAACATACAAAGCGGTACATTACATGGCGGCTAAGCGTACTCAGGCGGAGATGTTGACGACCTCCTTTGCCCTGCCGAGGGCGAGGCATAGCGAGGTTGGGGACTCGACTTCCTCCTCGCTAATAGGCTCCATACGGGTAGTGTTGCGCAGAGTGGACGGAGCGGGTGCCAGGGGCGGAACAACACGAACAGGAGTGGGCGCGAAGGGTGGTGTAGTGCGCGCTGGAGTGGGCGCAATGAGTTGGTTGAATTCTTCGGTAGAAGGTAGGCGACGAGTAGGCGTATAAGATGCTGAGGACGAGACCAAAGTCAGTGGCGGTGCGGTGGGTAGGAGCTCCCTCCTGTTGGCAGCACAGCCATGAACTGAGTCCATGCGGGCCGCCACGAAGTCGTCCACCAGGTTGTCGAAGGCTGCCTCTAGGGCCCGGAGATACTCAATGAGCATCTCAAAAGCCTCGTCTCATTCTCCTCTGGGGCAGGAGAATGCGTAGTGACATGTGTAAGGCACATGGCATGGAAGATAACGGTAACGATGAGTCTTCATCACGGGGAGGACATCCCTGAGACGAGCTATCGCCTCGCGGGCTGCCATCTGCATAGCATGCCTCTCCGTAGGCATGGCTCTTCCCAAGAACCAGAAGCGGCGTAACTCACCACGCCCTCCCTTGAACTGCACCGCGGCCTGGTGCATGGTCAGACTGTCGTTGACTCAATGCTGGCAGAGTGTGAAGACTGGGCGCACAGATGGCCCCATCGCGACCTAAACAATGAAGGAAAGAAGCTTGACGAACCCATCGGGCACGTTGGCGAAGGTCTGAGACTCGCAGCTATTGTCGGCCATCTACAAAAGTAGGCAAAAATTCTGCATGGTCAGATCATAAATTTATGCTGACTGACAGAAAATGACTACAATCAAGAAAATATGAAAAGGCTCAATCAAGCTAATAACCAATTAGCAATCGCACCTAGTGGCTTCCTACAGTTAGCCTGGCTCTGATACCAAGCTTGTCACGACCGGTTTTCCAATAAAAATATTTATTGAGAAACCAATCTTTTGAGTCCAGTATGAGAGAAATCCTCCTCACTTGTAGACAAATTCTTGATACAATAAGCCAGTAGCATAAAATATATTACAGGGTCGAACTACGATTGCTCAACCAAATTATTACAAGCACGCCAATAAATATACATAATGGCGGACATGACATAGTGGTGTGGAGGCATACTACTGACTCGAGGATAGGTCGGTGGTGGAAAAACACAGCGGGGAGAGAGATACAAGTCTCTAAAACTGTCATCTCTTCGAGCGTCGAGGTAAGGCTCGATGAATTTATTTGGTAGCGGAAGCGGATATAATATAGTGACCAAATCAAGGGTCGTACGAGACTGACTGGGACTCCTCTAGGCGTCGGACTCGCTATCAAATTCTTCATCCATGAGATCGCCTTCGTCAGCATCTGGCCAAATCAACAAGCCAGTGAGTACTTTGAAAGTACTCGCAAGACAGTTCGGACGTAAGATATAACAAATGCATGCATGTATGCGTCATGATTAATTCACCAATGTACATTCAAAAATTAGCATAACGAGGTAAGTAAAAGGGAAACGGCGGTAGTCCGCCTGAAATCCCACAAAACATAAATGAAGACCGATCGGGTGTCTGAAGCGACGCCTCGAAAGGTGAACAAATAAATATAAGGAAATGATGCCACAGTCGGGCGTCTTAGCGACACCACATAAAGGGCTTTAAAAGAAATGCCACAGTCGGACGTCGGGGCGACATCACAGAAAGGGCTTTAAAAGAAATACCACAGTCGGGCGTCTTAGCGACAC
>NC_041386.1:462311898-462338020 GCF_002162155.2 Triticum dicoccoides
GCGCGCTCTAAGGGGTGCCCCCCTCTCGGTCCCAACCGGAAACACCCATGCCCCCTGACCGGATGACTGGCTTTAATCCAGGGCCATGGAACCATCATCACGGCCTCTCCTTTTTGGTGTGTACCAGGAAAGCGGTTTACAACTTACTAAGCCATATTCCTTGCGGAAAACATGTGGTAGTACAAGGAAGGAAGAATGGAAGGAACTGGAATGATACGAGTTGACATTGAAGTCACATGGTCTGGCATAAGCCTGGCATGCTACAACACTGCCATCTTACCCATCCTCATGCCAACACATGGCCATGCATACTCACATCCATCCACTCACGGATTTTCGGAACTCACTTGCCTCATCGTCTCAGGTAACAGGACATTCATCGGTATGTTCATCAACATGCCATAAACTACTTAATGTAAACATGCCAAAACAATCATCATATCAAAAGTTCAAACATGCTTGCCTGGTTCGGAGTAGTCGGAGCCTAGCTCGGTGAAGTTCGCGGCTCCGTCACCTCCTTCGGTATCTACGGTATAAAGAAAATATATGCGCTATCGTAAATACCAAGAGGTGCACAAAACGTATACCAATTATTTTTCAAATAAATCTGATAAAAAACTAGACAAAACTCTGAAGAGGACAGAAAAAGAATCAATCAAAAATACTATTCTGTTTAAAAGTTATAAAGGTTTTTGTCCAGGGACTCATCTGTAATGAAACAGAAAGTTTCCAGGGGCTAGCTTATAAAAACAGAAAACGTTTCAGTAGCAACTATGCCAGCCCAGCGGGAAAAACGTATTTTGCCCGAAGGCGTTTTCAGAAAACTATTCATTTAGAAATGACAAAGAGGCTGACGGTGGGTCCCGCCTGTCAGGTTTGAATATACGAACGGGGCGGCAGATTTCGCCGGTGCCCGAGAGCCGCGGTGGTTGCCGGCGGCGATCCACGGCGAGGCAGGGGGATCGGAGGGTACCTCCGTGTTCAGGGCACCTTTCCGCGTCGGTTGGTGGTGGTGGTGGTCGCCGGCGAGTACCACGTCGGCAGCGAGCCTTGCTCCGGCGGACGGCGGCTCGGGTGGTCGAGGGACTCGTCGGAGAGAGCTACGAAGGACAAATCGATGCTGGCGTTAGCTTACTGGGTGCTAGAGGAGGCTATAGACAAGATTTGGGCGCCGGGGACGGCCTCACCGGAGCGAATCGAGGTGGAGGCCGAGGCGGGTCGGGGCGGCCGGAGTTGGGGCAGGAGACCTCCTCGAGGTCCTCCTAGTGGCCTGTCGGGGCTTTGGTGAGGTGTAGAGGTGGTGCGTGCTCGAGGGTGAGCTCGGGGCCCTTTTTATAGGCGGTCCGAGGCGGTGGCCGTGAACGGGGATCTCCGGTGAAGGTTACGGCGGCGCAGGGCTTGGTCGGGGGTGATTAGGGAGTTGGGCGTCGTCGTTGAGGTCCACCGGTTCCATTTAGGTGCTAATCGGGCTGGGATTTGGTGCTATGGGTGAGTTCTACAGAACGGGGCGGCGCGGGCCCCTCGGCGGCAGGGAGCACGTTCCCTGCTTGCCGGGCCACGGCGACGGTGCCACGGGCGTGCGCTGGCATGCATGAGGCCACGCGGAGAGCAAAGGGGCGTTGGGCGGCGCCGAACGGCGTTGAGCCGCCGTTCCGTCCCCTGTCGGCTGCTACGGGGGTTCGGCCGCCGCAAGACACGCCGGCGCGGGCGGCCAAGGGCGCCACCGACGCTGGGAAGACGCCAAGCGCGCGTGCGGGGGTGCTGGCCAGGGAGAAGAAGCCGCGTGCAACGCGCCAAGCGCACTGTCTACGCGTGATTGAAACTGACGGACGAAAACGACACTGAAAACTGAATTTTTCTGAATATGAACAGGAACAGTGCACGCCAAGTGTTCGACAGAATGATCTAGGCATGTAGGGATTTTTCCTTGAGCTGAAACTTGGTGGAGTGGCTACTCATTGCTCCAGTAGGCTGCCTGAATTTTGGTGGAATTTTTGGAGAAGTGTAGGTATGAATTTCACCAAATTTGGCAAATCTCGTCCAAACTTGCAGAGACTGAATTTTGAAAAATTTGAAAAGAGGAGGAGTGGATGAAGGTGGTTCTGGGTTGTGGGTACAAAGGACCATCCAGGAGAGTTGGTTTGAGGTCAAAACTCAAATGCAAAAGGGTACTTGCTTTGAAAATCTCTCAGGCTCCAAATAATTTGCAGAAAAGATTTGAGGGGAAAGAAAATTAGAATAAAATCCAAAACTTGCTTGGATTAGTTGGGACAGAGAACTTAGGTTGATTACAAGGAGGAGGGGAGGTTTTGGAGGGGTTTTACCACATGGGCAAAATACAAAGTCATGGGTGGTTTCCAAGATATGAAAATCCCAAATTTTCATAGAGTTTCTTTTTAAAAGAAAAAAAAATTAAACTCCCAAAATAAATTTGAGAGGGAACCAACAGAGAAGAAGTTTCAAAAGATCAAACACCATAGTTTGAAGAAAAATAAAATCCTTGCCAAAGAAAAGGAAGTTTTTAAGAGGAAGGTTTTCTGGAAAATTTTAAATGGCCTCTTTTCAAAAACCACAAAGTTTTTGCTGAAAACTAAATAAAAATTTTGGAGTGTCACAACTACCTCAACAGGAAGGGAATCCCTGAGGATCAGACCGAGGCCCGCCGCATTGTCCGGCGTTCGAAGGCCTACAAGGTTCACGAGGGAGAACTCTATAAAAAAAAGTGCTACTGGAGTCCTTCAAAGATGTATCTCCAAGGAAGAGGGGCGGCAGCTCCTGGCTCAAATTCATGCCGGTCTCGGCGGGCACCATGCTGCAGCTCGTGCCCTTGTTAGCAAGGCCTTCTATATAGTGTTTTATTAGCCGATGGCCCGAGCAGATGCACATGACCTTGTCCAACGCCGCGTCGGATGCCAACTCTTTGCCAGCCAAAGCCATATGCTGCCCACCGCCTTACAAACAATCCACATCACTTGGCCTTTCGCAGTCTGGGGGCTCGATATGGTCGGACCCCTTAAAGGAGGAAGCCATAAGAAAAAGTATCTGCTGGTCATGGTGGATAAATTCACCAAGTGGATAGAGGCCCAAGTGGGAGGGTCCCTTCATCATTGACAAAGTTCTCACCGGAGGAGCGTACCGCCTGCGTGATGCGTTAGACAATCGCTTAGAGCCGAACCCCTGGAATGCGGCCAGACTCCGACGATTTTATGCCTAGCACCAAACACTATGTTCGTCTCCTTCCTCCTGTTGTTTCCATTATTTTTTCTCTCTTTTCATTTTTTCTCTATAGCTTTACAACTTTCATGCGGCTGGAACATGCACCCCTGACGCATACATCTCCAAACATGTACGTCCATTATACCTGGGGGCTTCTTGGACAGAAGCTTGCTACTATTCTTCGAGCATTAAGCTCATCACATATGCGTCTTTTCCCATATGTACCTTTTCTTTGCCATTATATACATCGATATGACTTAAGTTTTGGCCAAGCTGGGTTGCTTGGCTCCTGTGCTTATGACCTACGTTCCTGTTAATTCGGCTAGGGCATAAAGGGAGCACCTCTGCGATTGTTACCGCCGGGTCATCCGGATGTGTACCTTAGACTGGGTGAAGCCAAAAGCTAGCGTTCTTAAGGGAATATTTGGTCGGTGAATTAAAGATGTTTCCGCATTCACTACATCGTGAACCCCCACAAGTTACATATACTATGATTCTTTTAATCACAGTTCGGACATGCACACTAAACGCACGCACACCCAGGGAAAGGAACCCTTAACGGAACTATTCTCTCTGGAAGATGTTTCTTACATAATGTAATATAACATAACTAGCCGGATACAACTTGTCTGTTCAAGCAACTATGACCCCTACGCCTGGTTTCCATGCATACCCCGGTCTATTTTACCGTTCAGGGATTCGGAAACACTCCACACCCTCGGGTCCAGAGGTCGAAGCGAAAAGGTCTGCCATGACAATCGTTTTACAATTTAGCTAGAGTTACATACGTCAAGAAAGGTACATAGTCATTTGGACTCAAAAAATTTCCTCCTCTATACCATCCAGCTGGGAATACTTGGCGGCTATTTCTACTTGGTCATGTACCAAATTAATGAGAACTTCTTTTCCATCTGACCCTAGAGGTCCGACCCGAGCCATATGATTCGGATCAAGCTTGGTATACCGTGTTTTCACCATGGCCCAGGCTTCTCGCGCACCTTCCCGGCAGGCCGATATCTTCGACAATCGAAAGCGCCGCTGCGCTCCCTTGGATAGCTATATAAGCTCCCCATCTTTCCTAGAGGGGAAGCAGATGGCCATAAGGCCTTGGCAACACTTCGCATTGCCTGCCGAGCCTGCTTGTGCACTTCCGACAGCTCTTGTAGCAGATCGCCCGAAAATCCGGACATCTCCTCTTCAAGATGACCGGTCAGCATACCTGCAGACATAACTCTGTCAGTCCCCTCCACCTTTGAGTTATTCGAAGGTAAGTTCCACCACATACTGAATATGCCGCCTCATAGACTTTTATTCTCCTTTACGGAGTCAGCCAGCTGGGCCCATACATCTTTCAGATCTTCGCCCAATCGGGTATTCGAATCCTGGAGCTTGTTTTTCTCCATCACGACTTTTGTCAGCACACGCTTGCCCGTGGCTAGTAATTTCTTGGCTTCTCATTCTCCGCCTTGAGCAGATTTCAGTTGTTTCTGCAGTTGATCTAGTGATCCTAATAAGAGGTGAGCAACTGTGTTAGTATTCTTGGTATACCATTATGTTTTCTCGATGGAGGGGAACATTACCAGGAGACGCCTTCTTGGATTTCTCCAGTTCGTCACTGGTAGTAGTTAGCTGCGTCTGACACCTTTCTAGCTCTTTGGCTAGCAGGTCGTTCTTCTCCGCAAGAACCTAGTTATACAAAGATACTTAAATCAGTTGTACCAACTTCTTCAAGTCTCGGGGGCTACTAACACATGGTTATCGTATTCGGACGAAGTAAACTTACCCGCACATCTTTTAAATGCTGCTTTGTGGCTCTGTTAAGCGCATCTCGAGCATCCCGGATGTATGCGTCAGCTGAGCTGAAGGTGTTAAACGCCTCTTCTGAAAAGCCGGGGTCTCGTAAAATGGCCCTTCAGTGCCGATAATTCATGGCGCTCTGCACCTCTGAGTTGGTGATGGATACATCATCCGAATCCTCGACTGGAGGACAATCCGGCGTTACCCCCGTATTAGCCCTCGTCTTTACGACATGATCTGGATCCTGGCTGTGGGAAGTACGACCGACCGGACACCCGGACATAGACCGACACACTCTTTTCCTGATACAGGACAAACAAAAGTGTCACAGTTGGATGTGACTCCCAAGATGCGTATTCGCAAATCCATACCTCTTTGACGAGGGCTCGACCGTATCTTCGTTTGCCTTCCTCTTCAAAGGATTGCCCGGTGTGGGGGCCTCTCTCTTCGGAGATGCCCCTGGGGTAGCATGGCGCGCCGAACGCCTCCCCTTTTGAGCATAGGACAGTGCGGTGGGTGAGGCAGAATGAGAAAACTCTTTCAGATAAGATGTCTCCTGATTACTTACGTGTGAAGCAGGGAGAAGGCCGAGATAATCGGCGGTGATAGCCACCTCTGTGCTGTCATAGCTCTCCTGGTAAAACACCCCGTCCTCGAGCACCACGAATATATACGGGTCCTCCTAGAATCTGGGATCAAGGTCCCAATTGTGGCCCTCGGGCTGTGGGGCGGGGTTGTGAAGCCCTTGAGAAATCTTTCGCCAGTGCTGTTGTAAATGGATGAGTTAATACTCATCAAAAGTACCTCGGGGAGCGGAGTGAGTAGAGCAGAGGAGTTGGGACTTACCCAGCTAGGTGGTCTATACATGGAAAATCCATCTCTGCGCTGGATACGTAGAAATTCTCTTCCTCCCCTTTGAACAATTCGGCCAATATTTTGCCCAGAGCGGCCGGGGTGTCTGGACCCTTCCGGCCGCAGCGGGAGGCGTCATCTTCCCCATTGTAGTGCCACATGGGGAGACTTCTGTACTCGAGTGGTTGAAGCCCCCATACTATGGAAGTCGCCATTACTTCACCTATTGATAATCCGGACTGAGCGAGTGACCTTATCTTGCTCATGAGTTTGCGAATGTCCGTACTATCTTCCTCCTCGAGGCTCCGAGGGCGCCAGCTGTGGTGTTTCTTCAAAGGAGCTCTTGTGAATTCGGGAAACCCCCTCCAAACTGGGTCTGAAAGTGCAATGTCCTCAATGTAGAACCATTCGGAGGGCCACTCTTCGGATGCCTTCTTTGGTGTGCCGGATAGATATCCGGTCTCGGCAATGCGCCATATTTCGGCTCCGCCCACTTCAAATATTGACCCCCCCCCCCCGCGGTTGCGGGGGACAAGACAAAATAGCTTTCTCCACAATTCTAAGTGGGCCTCACAACCTAGGAACAGCTCACAAAAGAGCGACATAACCCGTGATATGCACGAGGTAGGCAGGAGTAAAGTTGTGCCATTGGAGGCCATAATACTCCAGAAGCCCTCGGAGGAATGGATGAATTGGAAATTCGACGCCTCTTAGCAGATTAGGGACGAAGCATACTCGTTCCCCCTGGATGGATTGGGGAAATTTTCAGCCTAAGCCCCACCATTGAAGGAGGTCAATCCAGCTCAAACAGGGACCAGATCTGCGGGGGGAAGAAATCCCTGTGTTTGCAGCTTCACCAGCTGACTCTGGGATACGGAACACCTCTCCATTCACCTTTTTCGGGGATGCGGGGGTGGGATGAGGAGCTGGGAGCGTCAGCCATGTTGGAATGGATTTTCCTGGCGCGCTCAGAGGATTCTTCCGTGTGGTGCAGAATGGATCTGAGATTCAATCTCTTTAAATAAACACTCCTCCTTAATGGTCGGGGTGTTATGCGTAAAATCACCCTGACCACTCGCCTTTGCTCGACATGTGGAAACTGAAGTTGTTGATACACAGAAACCAAGGGGTTCGACATTAAATAGGAGGCCGAATACATCAGTCTGAAGTCATCAGAGGAAGAACCTGCCTTGCAATGCTGAAGACAATCTGCGCGTCGGACACCTCATCATTGAAGTCTGGTTCGGGGGCTACTCAGGGAGTCCTAGACTAAGGGGTCCTCAGGCGTCCGGCCTGTTAGCCATGGGCCGGACTGTTGGGCTATGAAGATACAAAGACCAAAGACTCTACTCGTGTCCGGATGGGGCTCTCCTAGGCGTGGAAGGCAAGCTTGGCAGTCAAATATGAAGATTTGCTTTTTTTGTAACCGACTTTGTGTAACCCTAGATCCCTCTAATGCCTATATAAACCGGAGGTCTAGGTCCGTAGAGTGAACAATCACAATCATAGTCAGCTAGACTTTTAGGGTTTTAGCCATTACGATATCGTGGTAGATCAACTCTTGTAACACTCATATTCATCAATATCAATCAAGCAAGAAGTAGGGTATTACTTCCATAGAGAGGCCCCGAACCTAGGTAAACATTGTGTCCCCTGTCTCCTGTTACCATCGACCTTAGATGCATAGTTCGGGACCCCCTACCCGAGATCCGCCGGTTTTGACACCGACAATGGGTACGGTAGCCGAGAGGATTCAGTCCGCAAGAAGCGGATTGAATGAAGCCTTCACGGGCCTGCTAAGAGGCTTCAAGGTATGCAATGTAATATCTTCAATTGCACTTTACATGCAAAAAATGCACCCGTGTATAGATAGTAGCCCTTGAGACTCTGGTTGGCGTCCGATAGGAGGCAATCAGAGGATCAAAAAAGATATGCCTAGGAAATAATCTAACTAAGTGGAGCACATGTTGTTTCATCCACGGCGACTGCCCGTGCTACAGAGGTTGCCGATCTAAAGCGGAAACTTGATGTGGCGAATGACGACATCACGCTTATTAACAGGCGGCTTGACAAGGCGCAATGTATGTTTTGGGGCAGTTAGTATATGTATGTATAGTGATATGAGCACGAAGCTGAGAATTATATACTGAAATATGCATAAATGCATATGGTGCTCCCGCGGCTGAGACCCTACGGGCTGAGCTCGTCCGGGCCAAGGAGCAAGTCAAGATGGGTAATGTGGCTGCCAGGAAGGCAGCTGAGGAGTTAAAGGCCAAACAGGCTGCTCGGCGTTAGTGTGAAGAAAGAATATCTTCCATAGAGCAAGATCTAAAGAATGCCACTGGCAAATGCCAAGCACTCGAGGAGGAGAACAAGGCCAAAGTAGTCGAACTTGAGAGGGCCTTACGAGAGGCAAGAGAGGCCCAATCTAAGTCGAGAGTGGCTCGAGAGGAGATCCGACAAGATGGGGAGATAGAGGCCGGTAAGCTCTTTCTATTATAGACTAAATTCGGCGATCCGAAGTATGCCCTGCTCAATCAAATGTGGTGTTCTCTAGACGCATTCTTGGACTTGCCAAAGAGTACCTCCGATGCGACGCAGTTTTACCAAGAGCAAGAAGGGTGTGCAACGGAGAAGCTTTTCTGGTCACAATTCGGCACGCCAAAGCGCCCGCTATTGCTGAACGAACAGATGGCCCAGTGGGCCGAGCTCCACAAGATATCTGATTCTGCCATGAAGGACGTCGTGGTCCAGCTGTGGCCAATTGAGCCAGTTCCGAATAGTTATTTCAGTTTGGTGCAGCGACTTGTGGATGTGGTGCCGCGTATCGACGCCATGGAGCGATCAGCATGCATTGAAGGTGCACGGATGGCCTTTGCCCGTGTCAAGACGTATTGGGCGAAGATGAAGGCCACCGATATTGCAGTGAAGAGTCCACCCGGGGGCAAGGACAAACACAGAACAGAGCAGTATTTTGAAGATGTCCTAGAGGGCGCCCTCTTAAAAGAGGGTCAGTGCTCGAGGGATATGATCTTCGAGTGAATGTACCAAGATTGTAAAAAACAATATTATGATATATTAAGTCTACATTTTTTATACTTTTGCCTAAAAGTTTTGGTTCCTCCTGTGCAGCCGTCCTTGTATAATTTGAAAGTTTTCCAGTCGTCGACTTCGTTCCCCACGCATAAAATACAGGGGTGTTCGGAAAAGCACTTGATCACTATTGACCCAACGTCTTGGTCCGTGAAGGAGGTGTCAAGGCGGCGAACTAGGCAATTAGACTATAGGGCTTTAACACTTTCACTTAGCCATAGGAGTTCGACGGTGGGTCTACGATATAGCCCCTGGTATGTACGCGGTTATCCCAATACGGTGCGCTACATACGTGACCTTAAAAATGGTCCTTCGTGTAATACAGAAGTAATCGTGAAAGATTCTTGTAAGTCATCGAGTGGTTGACCAGCTCTCGCCGCATCATGACAGTCAATTTTCAGCTTTCTCTACTGAGGTGCTTGACCAGATGAACCGGAAAAACAATCGCAGTAGTTCTCCCTTTACTACCCTAGCCGATTGAGCGAAACGTAAGGTAGTAAGCACAAGAGCCGGGCAACCCAACTATTGTCCAAAGACATGATTCGGAGCTGATGCATATAAGGCCAAACTCGTGACACCGAAGTGTGCTATAAAGCTGTTCGGACTTGTCGGTGACTCACTTGTTCCCATATCGAGCCCCTCGCAATTTGTGCCGAGGTGCGTGTGTGAAACAACAAAAGAAGCAAGATTCGGTTCTATAGAAAAAGCGAATACTGAATACACATTATGTTCACTGGGACCTGATTGATACGTCAATCACCATCTTACAGATAATAACGCCACAACCCAGGCTATTTGACATGTCGGGGGTCGAAGGCTGAGGAAAAAAGGCACTTTACAGGCTCGAAATAGAGTGCGGTCTACAAAGAATTATTTGGACCTCCTGTCGCACGTATAGGACGCCTTGCCTCGGTGAAAGGACTCCTTAATAGGAATAGCCTTTGAGTAAGTGTATGAAGCCGAACTCCAAAAGAGTCCGAGAGATGACCAGCCTTTGAGCCACCTGTGGTAAAAGATAAAAAATGGTTTAGAAAAGAAAAAGAGGCTATGGGAGTGCTTGTAGGTCTGTCCATATTGTGCCTCTGCCGATGGCCAGGGTATTTTAAGTGCATAATTACGTATGCGTGGTATAGACTTCGCAGACATATGAGGCGAACGACGAAGGCCAAACTACTAATCTAGCCCTAAGATTGATCGGTCTTGTTTAATAGAGACCGGTGGCTTAATGGCCGATAAGATATGCGGCTTGATGAGGCCGCTTTGTACTTCGGTTGTATTAGCCGTAGTGTGACCCTCTGTACGGAGGGAGTGTTCCGTATTTCCATTTATTGTTATGACGCCGCATGGACCGGGCATCTTCAGTTTTGCATGGGCGTAGTGTGGGACCACATTAAAACAAGCAAAAGCAGTACACCCTAGAAGTGCATGGTAGCCAATGCAGAACGGGGCAATATCGAAGGTCAAGCCTTCGCTTCGAAAGTTGTTTGGTGAACCCAAAACTACTTCCAATGTGATGTAGCCCATGCAGTGAGCTTCTACGCCAGGTACTGCTCCCTTGAGGGTAGTTGCGGTGGGCTTGACTCTTGAAGGATCAATACCCATTTTGCGGACAGTGTCTTGGCCGAGTAGATTAAGGCTGCTGCCGCCGTCCATAAGGACTTTCGTGAGATGTGACCCATTGATGATTGGGTTGAGGACCAGGGCTGCATAACGGATACTGACTGGGTGATCCTTGCGATCAAATGTGATTGGGCAGGCCGCCCATTGGTTAAATTTTGGGGGGACCGGCTCTATGGCGTAGGTGTCCCGTGGTGCGCACTTGCGCTCCCCTATAGGGGTGTGCGTCACGTATACCATGTTTACCGTTTTTACTTCGGGGGGAAATTGCTTCCAACCCCTGGTGTTTGGTGGGCGAGTCTCTTTGTCATCACTGTCACTGGGTGGCCCCTTCCCCTTGTGTTCGGCATTGAGCTTGCCGGCTTGTTTGAAGACCCAACAACTTCTATTGGTATGATTGGCGGGTTTATCGGGGGTGCCATGAATCTGGCAGGGCCGATCCAGTATCTTGTCTAAATTGGATGGTCCATCTCTGTTTGCCTTGGATGGCTTTTTTTGTTGACCGGGTTTGGAGCCGCTGAATCCGGCATTGACCGTCCTGTCGTGTGTTCCTTCATTATTATTTCGACGCTTGTGTTTATTGCGTCATGACTTGCCGTTGCCGTCTCGCACTTCGGAAGTGCCCGGGTCACTGGTGCTGTTGCTTCTACGAGCGAGCCAGTTATCCTCTCCCACGTAGAAGCGGTTCATCAGAGCGTTAAGGGCTGCCATGGATTTTGTTTTTTCTTGTCCGAGGTGGCGGGCGAGCCATTCGTCTCGGACACTATATTTAAAGGCCGCAAGGGCTTCGGCGTCTGGACAATCGACAATTTGGTTCTTTTTAATTAAGAACCTAGTCCAGAGCTTCCTGGCTGACTCCTCGGGCTGCTGGATAATGTGACTTAGGTCATCGCCATCCGGGGGCCGGACATATGTACCTTGGAAGTTATCGCGAAAGGCGTCTTCCAAGTCTTCCCAGCAGCCAATGGAATTCTCGAGCAGACTATTCAGCCAGTGCCGAGCTGGCCCCTTGAGTTTTTGATGGCATGAAGATCGTCGTCGTGGGCCATATGAATATGGAGAATAAAGTCTTCAATCCATACTGCGGGATCTGTGGTTCCATCATATGATTCGATATTCACGGGTTTGAACCGTCCTGGGAATTCATGTTCCATTACTTCATCAGTGAAGCAAAGGGGGTGTGCGGCGCCTCTATATTGGGCTAGGTCGTGATGTAGTTTGGATGGAGTCCGTCTGCGGCTTTCGGCTCGGACGTGATTGTGCTTGCCATGTTTGGCTTGATAGCTGCCGTCGCGCGTCGGGGCACGCCCCCGCGATCCGTAGATCGATCTGATCTGACCTACTGTACTATCCAGGTCCTGCCATACGTCGTATGTATGTCCTCGAGTTGTTTTCTTTTTGCCTTTATGGTGAGGTAGTGCTAGCTGGTGTTCGACTTGAGTTGCCACTTTGTCTCGGCCAAGAGGTGGTCGATCGGCCGCATTACGTGCTGATGGTATAGGCTCCAGCGCTTCATCGTCCAATTGAGAGTAGATCTTTGTCAGCTTTAAGATGTTGCTGCTTCTTTTTTAGGCTCCTTGCAGTGGCTATTAGCCAGCGCGTGAAGCGCTCCTGCTCGAGAGGTTCCTCAGGCACGATAAAATCCTCGTTATTGAGGCTCTCCTCATCCTCGGAGAGCGGAAGATAATTACTGTCCTCCGTGTCTTCGTTTATGGCATGTTTATTAGGGCTAACTTGCCCGTCTTCCCGTTCGTCTTGTTCTGAAATTGGCTTAACGGGGTCTTCATTGTCTTCCGCATTGTTCGAAGTATTGTTTTCTCCTGTGCCGGTATTGCTATCTTTTCAACAGTGTGACTTGGAGGGGCGCCACTGACGTCGGCGCTTTGGTTGTATCTCAGGAGGTTTATCCTCGACTGGGTCTTCCCTGTCGTCGCCCCAATTCTCTTTGGGTGTATCCACCATGTATACGTCATATGAGGGGGTGGTGGTCCAGCACCCGGTAAATGGCGGGTTTTGGGCCTTCTCCTCTTCGGCATGGTCGTCCATACCATCGATGTCTTCGAAGCCGTAATTAGGCATGTCGGTTAGGTCTTCGATGGTGGCTATTAAGTGGGAGGTCCGTGGGAAGCGAAATTCCCCGTCATCAGCCCCTAGTTCAAACCGGATATAATTCGGCTGTGTGTCCCCTGCTAAGGTGTGGGGTTTAATGAGTTTAGCACATCACCTAAAGGTGAGTGCCGGAAGATGTCTGCAGCACTGAATTCGGTGATTGGCGCCTGATCAAGCTCAGCGGACGCGGATGCGCGTACTTTGGTGCCAGTGGCCGGAGACGAGTCCGGGGTTCCGGTGACGCAGATCCCGCACGAAATTGGGTCTGTGTGCGGCTCCAACGCCGCTGATTCTGCGACCTCCGTGGCGGGGTTGAGCTTCCCGTCTTCGGATGGCGCAGTCTGCCTCGGATCTAGGGTCAGAGCACTTACAGGCGCTATCTCCTGAGCATGGTTCGATGACAGATTTAGGTAATGCTCATCGCGGTGGCAGGGAGCGGCTGCCGTGTGGTCGAATCCGTCGAAGATCAAGTCTCCGTGGATATCAGCAATGTAGTTCAAGCTTCCAAACCTCACCTGATGGCCAAGGGCGTAGCTATCGATCTGCTCTAGATGGCCAAGCGAGTTGGCCCACAGTGCAAAGCCACTAAACACGAAGATCTGGCCGGGGAGAAAGACATCCCTTAGGGCCGCATCGTTGTAGATGACTGACGGAGCCATCGAACCTCTTGAAGACAACGCAGCGGAACTCTCAATGAAAGCACCAATGTCGGTGTCAAAATCGGCAGATCTCGGGTAGGGGGTCCTAAACTGTGCATATGAGGTTGATGGTAACAGGAGACAAGGGACACGAAGTTTTACCCAGGTTCGGGCCCTCTTGATGGAGGTAATACCCTACGTCCTGCTTGATTAATATTGATTAGTATGGGGGTTACAAGAGTTGATCTACCACGAAATCGTAATGGCTAAAACCCTATAAGTCTAGCCTATATGATTATGATTGCCTCTACGGACTAAATCCTTCGGTTTATATAGACACCGGAGGGGACTAGGGTTGTACAAAGTTGGTTACATAGGAAGGAAATAGTACATCTGGACGCCTAGCTTGCCTTCCACGCAAAGGAGAGTCCTATCCGGACACGGGAGAAAGTCTTCTATCTTGTATCTTCATGGCCCAATAGTACGACCCACGTCACACAGGATGGACGCCCGAGGACCCCTTAGTCCAGGACTCCCTCACCCACCTCGGGTGCCCCCGGACCGCCTCTTTGCTCTATAAATATCAAAATATTCCCAAAACCCTAGGGGAGTCAACGAAATATTCATCCAGCCACCGTAGAGTCCAGAAACACCAAATCGAATCTAAACACCATCACGGAGGGGTTCTGTCGATGCCAAACCGGCGGATCTCGGGTAGGGGGTCCCGAACTGTGCGTCTAAGGCGGATGATAACAGAAGGCAGGGGACACGATGTTTACCCAGGTTCGGGCCCTCTTGATGGAGGTAATACCCTATGTCCTTCTTGATTGTTTTTGATGATATGAGTATTACAAGAGTTGATCTACCACGAGATCAAAGAGGCCAAACCCTAGAAGCTTGCATATGGTATGATTGTATGTTGTCGTATGGACTAAAACCCTCCGGTTTATATAGACACTAGAGGGGCTAGGGTTACACAAGGTTGGTTACAAACGAGGAGATATACATATCCGTATTGCCTAGCTTGCCTTCCACGCCAGGTAGAGTCCCATCCGGACACGGGACGAAGTCTTCAATCTCGTATCTTCATAGTCCAACAGTCCAGCCAAAGGATATAGTCCGGATGTCCAGAGACCCCCTAATCCAGGACTCCCTCAGTAGCCCCTGAACCAGGCTTCAATGACAACGAGTCCGGTGCGTAGTGTTGTCTTCGGCATTGCAAGGCGGGTTCATCCTTCGAATACACCATGGAAGAGTTTGAATACAAGGACAATGTTCGACCCTGCAAAATAAGTTCCACATACCACCGTAGAGAGAATAATATTTCCACAAATCTAATCTGCTGACATGTTTTGACAGCATGACATCACGCCATGCCCCGGTCATTATTCAAACCGTTTTTCTCAACTAGCTCCGCACATAACGTGTGGCGGGTTTCTTGACACGTCTTGTCAAAGCAGAGATCGTGTCCCCCTTATCACGGAATTCTCATCAATACAAACGTGGGTAACCCAACCGTGCCTGTTGGTATGACTCCTAGATCTTAGGCAAGTCCCAAACGGCCACGAGGAGGACGCTCAATATTCACCCTCTTTATAAAGGGGACAAGGCTTTTTATTTTTTCCCTCCCGTGCTCAATCGAATCCTTCTCCCGCCTCAAGTTCTAACACTGAAAGCTCAGGTCAGGTGTTTCGGACCTTCAACCATGTCCAGATCCAACCTTCAAGGTCGATGGATGCCTTCCTCCATCACGGAGGAGGACATCAAAAAGTTGAGGGAGGTCAGATATCTGTCCGCCGAAATTTTGCATAGGCTGCCCGCCGAGGGCAGGTCGTCCCTACTCCCGAACCCAACGAGAGCGTCGTGTTCGTCTCCCACTTCCTCCGAGGACTAGGCCTCGCTCTGGATCCCTTTGTTAGGGGCCTTATGTTCTATTACGGGCTGGATTTTCACGATCTGGCCCCGGATTCCCTTCTTCACATCTCGTCATTTATTGTCGTATGCAAGGCCTTCCTCCGCATTACCCCTCACTTTGGCCTGTGGCTCAAGACCTTGGATGTGAAGACGAAGACGATTGAGGGGCAGCACGCAGCATGCAGAGGTGCTTTAATAAGCAAAATCACTGACGCTCCATGTACTGACGGTTCCTTCCCAGAGGTGTCCGGATTGTGGCAGTGGGAGTTGTTTTACATCACAGCTCCCCGAAGTGCCAAGTGGGTAGCTGCCCCCACCTTTTGCTCGGGCCCCCCACCACAACTGATGTCATGGATCAGTAGGGGGCTGACCTGGGATCCAGCCAAGGACGTGCCAATACTATAGAGCCATATCCGAGATCTCTTCGAGGGAGATTTCAGTCTGGTTATGGTAGTGCAAGTTATGCTGGTTCGTCGAGTCCAACCTTGCAAACGCCGGCCCCTTCGCATGTGGGAATTCAACCCGGAAGGACCGCGAGCTATTTAGCATTTCCTTGGCATGACAGACGAAGAGATGTACAAATAGTTCTTCGGACCGCAAATAGAGTGTCCGGACACCACCGAGGACGTGGGCCTGAGCTGGAACCGCCCCGCTGCCCAAGTAAGTAATCACATGCCGAACCTGCCGTCCTTTTATTTATCATGGAATCATTCTAAAGAGCCGCTCTTTGACCAGGACTGGATAGCGAAGACGATGATGATCAGGTGTTCGGCCCTCCTTCCTAAGGACTTGGACAATCCGGTACTGGACAAGATGATCGAGCCGACGCCTTATCTAGTGCCCTCAAAGGAAGATGATGGGGGAAGAGAGACGGCGAAAGTGGGCCTCACTCGCTACCCATTCCAATCGGGGGGATGAGCGCCTCCGTGAGGGAGGACAACCAAAGGGAAGAATCTGACATTCTCGCTCCCCAGGGAAGGAACAGGACTACCTATGAAGATCCGGAAACTAAGGTTTCCAAACGGGAGAAGAAATCTTTGTCAAAGGGTCCTGCCTCGGAGGGTATTCTTGCCGCACAATGTCCACGCGGGGATCAGCCCTCTACCGAGCTGTAAGTAGTCGAAAAGTACTATAATAGTGGAAATACCCTACCTTACTTCCGAAGACAATAACCAGTGCTTATAAATTATAGTCCTGATCGTAGCCATCTCGATAGAGTTCGTCTTCGGGGGATCTTCTTCCGGAGATGATGGAGAGCGAAACGCCTCCCCCCGATACCCCGCCTCATGAAGCGGCTGACCTTGAAGTGTCGTCGCGAAGGGTATCTCCGGATCCACTAAGGCCGGAGGATAACCCTTTGGCTACCCGGGATCCCCAGTATCCGGCTCCTAAGGAGAGTGACAGCAAGGGTCCGTACAGTGTGCGGTCGGACGCGCTGAAGGATCTTCTGGGGCAAGCGGCCGTCTCAGAAGCGCATCATACGCTAATGGGTACGGTAATTGAAAGGATTTCATCCGCTAAAAGCGGTTTGCATGAAGCCTTGATGAGTCTGCTGAAAGGCTTTGAGGTACGTGAAAACTGTATGTTTTTGATAGTACCGCATACGTTAGGTGTGCCCTATGCAGATAGTAGCCCCTGAGACTTTGGTTGTCATCGAAAACGGCGGCAAACATAGGATCATAGTCCCAGGTAATAACCAGACCGCCTTTATGTGCAGGTGGCTAAAGCTCCAGTGGCTAGCCGGACTGATGGGTTTGCTGAGCTAAAGCGGCAACTTGATGCGGCAGATGCCGACATCGTGCTTGTTAACAAGCGGCTTGATGAGGCACATGGTGAGTGATTTCTCTGGTGATTGTCACATAATAAGAGTAGCATGATGCCAGTATCTTTAATATGTTGTGACTGCAGATGGAGCTGCCATCGTGGAGACCCTTCAGGCGGAGCTTGCCCGAGCCAAGGAGCAAGCAAGGAGCAGCAATGCGGCCGCTCTAAAGGCAGCCGAAGAGTTAAGGGCCGAACAGGCCGCGCATTGCGAGAGCAAGGAAAAAATAGCCAAGATGGCTGTAGAGTTAAAAGATGCCGATGACCGTTACCAGCTTCTTGAAAATGAAAACCGGGCGAAGGCGACGGACCTGGAGGAGGCCCTGGTGGTTGCCAAGGAAGCCCGCTCCAAAATTAGAGCGACGAAGGACGAGCTGAATCAAGCTACAGATATCATGTCCGGGAAACCCTTCTTGCTGCGGACTAAGTTCGGGGATCTGAAGTATGCACCTCTGGACCGGCTATGGAGTTCTGCGGACGCCTATGCGGGTTTGGCTCCAAGCGCTGCTGATGCGGCAGAGTACTTCAAGGATCAGAAAGATCACAAAGTGGAAAAACTGTTCTGGTCACAGTTTCATTCTCCAGTTCGTCCGCTGCTGTTGAATGAGCAAATGGCCGAGTGGGCCGAGCTCCATAGGTTGTCTGGACTTGCCATGAGGTCCGTTGTGGATCACCTATGGCCGAGAGGGCCAAGGCTGAATAGCTACTTTAGTTTAGTGCAACAATTCCTTGGTGTTGTGCCACGCATCGATGCTGTAAAGAGATCGGCGTGCATAAAGGGTGCACGGATGGCCTTTGCCCATGTCAAGACATACTGGGCGGAGATGGAGGCCACCGTTGTTGCGACACAGGGTTCGGCCGTAGGCCGAGTAGCTGCTGAGCACTACTTTGAAGAAGTTCTTGAAGGCGCTCATTCGATAGAGGCTCAGTGCTTGAAGAATATTATGTTCTAGTGACATGTATTCCCATTGTAAGAACAATGTTTTATTGAATCATTAAGGTTGTATTTATACTATTGCCCGAAAGTACTATGATGCCTCATGTGCAGCCGTTTATGTATATATGTATATGACCTAAAAGTTTGCAGTCGTCGGCTTCCGCCCCCATGCATATAATGCGGGGGTGTTTGCAAAAAATGCATATCCACACTTGATCCAACGTCTTGGTCCGTTAAGGAGGTGATAGCGCAGCGAACGAGGCAATCAGACTATATTGCTTTAACACTTTCACTTAGCCATAGGAGTTTGACAGTGGGGCTACTATATAGCCCCTGGTACTTCTGCGCTCGTCTGAATATGGGGCGCGTTCATACATGACTAGGAAACGGCCCTTCGTTAATGCGGAGGAATCCTGAAGATTCCGATGAGTCATCGAGTGGTTGACCAGTCTCTCGCTATATCATGACAGTCAGTTTTCGGCTTTCTCTACTGAGGTGCTCATCCAGATGAACCAGGGCACAATCGCAGTAGTTCTCCCAGTGCTACCTTAGCCGATATAACGGAACGTAAGGTACCAAAACATGGGAGCCGGGCAAACCCAACATTTGACCAAAGACATGATTCGGAGCTGATGCATATAGGGCCAAACTCGCGACGCCGAACACTCCCTAAGGTGTTCGGTCTTTATAACATATACTGGGCTAAACAATGCCCTTAATAAGAAACCCCATGTGTCCAGGTACGTGCAAAATCCTGGCGTGGCCACATGCCAATAACGCCAGCATCCTTCTCGGTTGTGTGGAGTATCCGGAGGATGTGAGCAGCAAGAGACAGTAAAAAAGGTTTACGCGGGGTCTTAATCTAAAAAGAAACCTTTGGGTGGGTCCCTGCAGCATGTTTGTGCCTGTATCTCCGTTGTGCCGTGTCCTGGACGGGTGTAGCACGATTGTCATCTGTAAAAGGAAAGAACTTAGGTGAAAGTTGCCGTGCCAAAAAAAGAAGAATTGGTTATTATCAATGAACTATAAAAATTCAAGAGAAGCCAAGTTGAGTCGGGCTGGCCCTGATTACACGCGGGGAGCCCCTGGTATCGTTTATGAGGGTTTGATCATCAAACCCATCTCATGTATATGTGATGGAACGCTGGACTCATCTAACCGTGTCCGTGGTCTTGACGACCTGCCATTTTTTCTGGTTAGTGAGGCCGTCTAGTTAACGGCTGTTAGAGCTGCCGCGTCCTCTTCCGTTCGTAAAAAACGTTCAGTATTTTCGCTAACTGTGATGATGCCACGTGGACCGGGCATCTTAAGCTTGAGAAAAGCATAATGTGGTATTGCGTTAAAACGAGCGAAAGCCGTTCTTCCGAGTAGTGCTTGATAGCCACTTCGGAATGGGGCAATGTGAAAAGTTAACCTTTTGCTTCGGAAGTTATCGGGAGAACCGAATACCACCTCTAGCAGTAGAGAGCCCGTACAGCGGGCCTCTTGGCCTAGTATTACTCCCTTAAAGGTAGTATTATTGTGGCTTATTTGTGTCGGGTTTATCCCCATTTTGCGGACTATGTCCTGATATATCAGATTTAGATCACTGCCGCCGTCCATGAGGACTCGTGTGAAATGGTGCCCATTTATGATTGGGTCTAACACCAAGGCCGTCAGTCCTTCGCGCCGGATATTTGTATCGTGATCCCTACGATCAAAAGTGATCGGGCAGGCCAACCAGGGGTTGAACCGAGGGGTGATGGGCTCTATGGTGCGTGTGCATCGGAGTGCATGCTTGCTTCTCCTCTGTGTCGCATGGATCACGTTTACTGTTTTAACCTCTGGTGGGAACTTTTTCTGTCCTCTGGTGCTTTGCTGGCGAGGTTCATCCTCATCTTCGCTTGGTGTCTCTTCCCCTATGTGTTCGGCGTTTAGCTTACCAGCCTGCTTGAAGACCGAACATTCTCTGTGGGTAAGATTTCAGGTTTGTCTGGGGTGCCGTGAATCTGACAGAGTTTCTCAAGAATTTTGTTTAGGCCAGATTGTCCTTCTCTGCTGCCTTTGAAAGGCTTTTTTCGCTGACCTGGTCGGGAGCCCCTGAATCTGGCATTTACCGTCGTGTTATCTGGGCTACCTTCTTTATTTTTACGCTTATTTGTGTTGCGTCGTGGTTTACCATTGCCATCCCTAACTTCGGATGTGCTTGGGTCACTGGTGCTACTACGGGCCAACTAGCTATCCTCGCCCGCACAAAAGCGGGTCATGAGGCTTGTTAGGGCTGCCATCGTTCTCGGTTTTTCTTGGTCGAGGTGTCTGGCGAGCCATTCATCTCGGACACTGTGTTTAAAAGCTGCTAAGGCTTTGGCGTCCGGACAGTCGACGATTTGGTTCTTCTTGGTGAGGAACCTGTTCCAAAGCTTTCGGGCGGACTCTCCGGACTGTTGGACTATATGACTTAAATCGTCTGCATCCAGAGGTCGGACATAAGTCCCTTGAAAATTAGCCCGAAAAGCGTCCTCGAGCTCCTCCCAACTTCCAATTGAGTTTTCGGGGAGGCTTTTCAGCCAGTGCATAGCTGGCCCTTTAAGCTTGAGGGGCAAGTATTTAATGGCATGGAGATCGTCTCCACGAGCCATATGAATATGGAGGATGAAGTCCTCTATCCAGACTCTAGGGTCTGTGGTCCCATCATACGCCTCTATGTTCACCGGTTTGAATCCCTCTGGGAATTCATGATCCAACACCTCATCGGTGAAACATAGGGGTTGTGCGGCACCCCTGTATTGGGATGTGCCATGGAGTTCGGACGGTTGCAGTATTCGGTGTTGGTTTTGTACCGTAGCGCGCTTTCTAGATCCATAGATGGATCTGGTCACGCCGGATTTCTGACGCAAGTTCTCACGTAGATCGTGTGTTGACTTATGCGTGACTTTGTTAGCCGCTCTATCGCGTTCACAAGGTGGTGTATCCGGTCGGTTGGCCGTATCATTCTTCGGCTGTATAGGCTCTAAGGCCTCGTCGTCGAATTCCGGTAATAGCTTGCGCTTTGGATAGCTATTTTTATGGTAACTTCCACCATACTTTGTTACTTTGTTCCACTTGTTGTTGAGCGTATCTTGTGCTACCTTGAGCCCTTGCTTCTGTTTCTTCAGGCTCCTCACTATAGCAATAAGCCTTCTGTAGAGGTTCTCTTGCTCCAAGTGTGTTTCCGGGATGATGTGTGCATTTTCGTCCAGACTACTTTCTTCCCCAGACGGGGTTTGATGAGGCTTATCCTTGGCGTCATCGTGTTCGGACGTCGGATCTGTATTATGTTTGCAATTTGCATCTTGATCGTTTTCTGCCACTGGGGTAGTGCAGTTGTTGTTTCTTCCAGAGTCGAGTGGACTATTATTCCATCTTGCACTGTTATCGCTAGTTTTGCTATGGCGGGACTTAGAGCGGCGCCGCTAACATCGGCGCTTGGGTTGCTTGGAGGGTGCATCCCCCGCTGTCTCTTTGCCATTGCCCTCTCTGGGTGTATCCACCATGTATATGTCATGTGATGAAGTGGTGGTCCGGCGCCCTGTGGGCGGTGGTTCCTGTTTGTCTCCGACATCGTCGTCCATACCGTCAATGTCTTCGGAGTAAAGTCGAGCATGTCGGTTAAGTCGTCGACAGTGGCTACTAAGTGGGTGGTGGGTGGGCAGCGAATTTCTTCGTCGTCCGCATCCCATTCTAGACGGACATAGTTTGGCCAAGGTTCTCCTGACAGGGAGAGAGACCTTAATGAATTTAGCACATCTCTGAAATGTGAGTGCTGAAAGATATCCACGGAGGTGAACTCCATGATCGGCGCCCAGTCAGATTCGACGGGCACGGATGTGAGCGGCTCAGAGTCCGTGGCTGGAGATGAATCCAGTGGTTCGGCGACATGGCTCTCGTAAGGGGTGAAGTCAATATCTGGCTCTATCGCCACTGAAAGTGCAGCCTCCATGGCGGGGTCTGTCCCTCCGCTCTCGGATGGCGCAATTTGCTCCAGGTTAACGGCCGGAGTAGCTGCGGATGCAATCTCCCGAACACTGTCCGACGGCAGAGTTACGTCTTGCTCGCCGTGACTGTGCGGCGCGTCCGGCATGGGCTCGAATCCGTCGAAGATCAAGTCTCCGCGGATGTCGGCCGTGTAGTTCAAGTTTCCAAATCTGACCTGATGAGGGGCGTAGCTTTCGATCTGCTCTAGATGGCCAAGCGAATTGGCCCGCGGTGTGAAGCCGCCGAATACGAAGATTTGTCCAGGGAGAAAAGCCTCACCCATTACCGCATCGCTAGTGATGATCGAAGGAGCCATCAAGCCTTATGGTGACGACACAGTGGAACTATCAATGAAAGCACCAATGTCGGTGTCAAAACGGGCGGATCTCGGTTAGGGGGTCCCGAACTGTGCGTCTAAGGTGGATGGTAACTGGAGGCAGGGGACACGATGTTTACCCAGGTTCGGGCCCTCTTGATGGAGGTAATACCCTATGTCCTGCTTGATTGTTCTTGATGATATGAGTATTACGAAAGTTGATCTACCACGAGATCAAAGAGGCTAAACCCTAGAAGCTAGCCTATGGTATGATTGTATGTTGTCCTATGAACTAAAACCCTCCAGTTTATATAGACACCGGAGGGGGCTAGGGTTACACAAGGTCGGTTACAAAGGAGGAGATATACATATCCGTATTGCCTAGCTTGCCTTCCATGCCAGGTAGAGTCCCATCCGGACACGGGACGAAGTCTTCAATCTCGTATCTTCATAGTCCAAAAGTCCGGCCAAAGGATATGGTCCGGCTGTCCGGAGACCCCCTAATCCAGGACTCCCTCAGTTCACCACTTCCATTGTTGCCTCTCCAATGATGCATGAGTAGTTCTTTGTAGACCTTCGGATCCGTAGTTAGTAGCTAGATGGCTTCATCTCTCGCTCTTGATCCTCAATACAATGGTCTCTTGGAGATCCATATGATGTAACTCTTTTGAGATGTGTTTGTTGGGATCGATGAACTTCGAGTTTATGACCAGATCTATGTTTTTATATCCATGAAAGGATTTGAGTTTCTTCGATCACTTTTATGCATGATCTCTTATAGCCTCATATTTCTTCTCCGATATTTGGGTTTTGTCTGGCTAACTCGATCTATTTATCTTGCAATGGGAAGAGGTTCTCGGTAGTGGGTTCGATCTTACAGTGCTAGATCCCAGTGACAGAAAGGGAACTGACACATATGTATCATTGCTACTAAGGATAAAAAGAAGAGATCTATATCTACCGCCATATAGATAAACGGATCTTGTCTACATCATGTCATCGTTCTTATTGCATTACTCCGTTTTTCCATGAACTTAATACACTAGATGCATGCTGGATAGCGGTTGATGTGTGGAGTAATAGTAGTAGATGCAAGCAGGAGTCGGTCTACTAATCTTGGACATGATCCCTATGTAATGATCATTTCCTGGATATCGTCATAATTATTTGATGTTCTATCAATTGCCCAACAGTAATTTGTTTACCCACTGTTTGTTATTTTCCTCGAGAGAAGCCACTAGTGAAACCTACGGCTCACGGGTCTTATTTCTCATATATTTGCCTTTGCGGCCTACTTTTTCCTTGCTTTTTTCAGATATATTAAACCAAAAATCCAAAAATACCTTGCTACAATTTATTTTATTTGGCATTCGATCTATCTATATTTACAACTTTCTCCCGTCACACGGCATTTCTGGCGCCGTTACCCGAAAGGGATTGACAACCCCTTTAACTCGTCGGGTAGCGAGGTGTTGTTACTTGTGTGCAGGGGCTGTTTATGTTGTGTTGCTTGGTTCTCCTACTAGTTTGATACCTTGGTTTCATAACTGAGGGAAATACTCTACCGTCGCTGTGCTACATCACCCCTCCCTCTCCGGGGAAATACCGACGTACTTCCAGCTGCCATCAAATATATGAGGAATATTGGAGCCAATAAGTACCAGAGGGGGCTCACTAGGTGGGCACAACCCACCTGGGTGTGCCAGGGAGCCCAGGCGCGCCCTGGTGGGTTGTGCTCACCCAGGAGCACCTCCGGTGCCCATCTTCTGGTATATAAGTCATTTTGACCTAGAAAAATAATAAGGAGAGGTCTTTCGGGATGGAGCGCCGCCGCCTCGAGGCGGAACTTGGGCAGGAGCACTTTTGCCCTCTGATGGAGCGATTCTGCCATGGGAACTTCCCTCCTGGAGGGGGAAATCATCGTCATCATCATCACCAACAACTCTCCCATATTGGGGAGGGCAATATCCATCAACATGTTCAACAACACCATCTCCTCTCAAACCCTAGTTCATCTCTTGTGTTCAATCTTGTTACCGGAACTATAGATTGGTGCTTGTGGGTGACTAGTAGTGTTGATTACTATATGGTTTATTTGGTGGAAGATTATATTTTCAGATCCAATATGCTATTTAATACCCCTTTGATCTTGAGCATGATTATCATTTGTGCGTAGTTACTTTTTTCTTGAGGTCACAGGAGAAATCATGTTACAAGTAATCATGTGAACTTGATATGTGTTCGATATTTTGATAGTATGTATGTTGTAATTCCCTTACTGGTGTCATGTGAACATCGACTACATGACACTTCACCATATTTGGACCTAAGAGAATGCATTGTGGAGTAGCAATTAGATGATGGGTTGCGAGAGTGACACAAGCTTAAACCCTAGTTTATGTGTTATTCCGTAAGGGACCGATTGGATCCAAAAGTTTAATGTTATGGTTAGAATTTATTCTTACTACTTTTCTCATAGCTGCGGATACTTGCGGGAGGGTTAATCATAAGTAGGAGGTTTGTTCAAGTAGGAACAACACCTAAGCACCGGTCCACTCACATATCAAATTAGCAAAGTACCGAACACGAATTAAGCCAAGATGAAAGTGACTAGATGAAATTCCCGTGTACACTCAAGAACACTTTGCTTATCATAAGAGACCGTTTTGACTAGATGAAATTCCCGTGTAGCCTGAAAAGGATTGGGCTACCTTGCTGTACTTTTTTTACTACTATTTTTACTTGCTCATTACCAATTATCTTTATATCAAACTACTCTGTTACTTACAATTTCAGCACTTGCAGACATTACTTTGCTGAAAACCACTTGTCATTTCCTTCTGCTCCTCGTTGGGTTCGACACTCTTACTTATCGAAAAGAGCTACTATTCATCCCCTATACTTGCGGGTCATCACATATCTAGAAACTCTATTTTGATGCTAAGTTTAATTTGGTAACGAAAAGCTAAAAATTGTTAGTTGCCTATTCAACCCCTCTAGTCAACCATATCGATCCTTTCGGTTGGTATAAGAGCCTCGTATCTTTATTAAGGACTTTGTCGTTCAAAGAGTATGGTTGAGACCTTAGACACTACAAAAAAAAGACACATCCATGACATTTTGGGTCGAACGAAAAAAATTTCTGTCATACATATGACACTTCTATGAGGATAATTGTGACAAAACCCGGTATCATCATAGATGTGGTGGGCTCCTACTTCTATGACAAAAAATCATGACAGAAAATGGGCTTTTCGTCCTGGGCGGGCCGGAGACGCAGCTGCATGACATTCTTTGGGCCGTCCATGACAGAAAAAACCGTGGTAGAAGCGAGGGGGAGGAAAATTTCGGGGAGTTCCCGGTTATGGTGGGAAGTCGGGGGCCGAGCGATGCGCGTTTCTCTCATACACATACGCGCATGTGTGCGAGGCGTTAGCTCTAACTGAACCCGAGTGAGGCGTTAGGCTCTAACTGAACCCGAGCGATTGCACTGTAGGCTACGCGTTACTAAAACCGAGCGATCGATTGATGGCTGATAACTGAACCCGATCGAGTGATTTCTTCGCTACTGCTGCTAACTGAAGCCGATTGATGGGATGAACAATGAGCGTTGCGGGGGGGTGGGGGGTTTGGATGAATAGTGAGCAGTGGCGTTGCCTCTGGATGAACAGGACCCCGTGGTGTGCTAGAGGGCTGGATGAACAGTAGACGGTGGAGGGGTGCCCGTGGAGGGGTGGATGAACATGACCCCGTGGTGTGGAGGGCTGGATGAACAGTAGACGGTGGAGGGGTGGTTGAACAGGACCCCGTGGTGTGGAG
>NC_041386.1:462338450-462348539 GCF_002162155.2 Triticum dicoccoides
GGAGGGGTGGTTGAACTGGACCCCGTGGTGTGGAGGGCTGGATGAACAGTAGACGGTGGAGGGGTGGTTGAACAGTAGCCGGCGGAGTAGCGCGCGGTGGAGGCTGGATGAACAGGAGCCCGTGGAGGCTGGAGGAGGTCGACGGTGGAGATGAACAGTATCCCGTGGAGTCCCGTTTTACGATATGCCACACCCCTCCCGATGAACATGACCCCCGTTTTGACCGTAGCGCTCCAACACAAGTCCGTTTCCTCCGTTTTGCGGTACGCCACACCCCTCCCGATTAACAGGACCCCCGTTTCGACCATAGGAGGTCCGTTTCCTCCGTTTTGCGGTACGCCAGACCCCTCCCGATGAACAGGATCCCGTTTCAAACATGGACGGTCGAACACAAGGCCGTTTCCTCCGTTCTATGGTACGCCAGGCCTCGTTTCCATCACCTATTCCGTCCAAGCCCTCCCGATGAACACGACACATTCCGTTGCCTCCCCATGAACACGACGCATTCCATTGCCTCCCCATGAACACAACAACGATGTTGTATCTCCGTTCCGACCCAGCCATGTACACGAGCCCTGGACGTACGTATGCGTGAGTAGGCGTTCGAGACCCGTATGTACACATACGTGGCCGTATTTTCTTTCTTGCACCCTGGCCGCTGTACGTACGTGTAAATGCTACGTGCGCGCCTCTACTACGACATGTACGCGCCTCTACATCGACCAGTATGTACGCACACGTTCGCGACCAGAATGACAACGCTATGTACGCTTCGACCAGGTGGGTCCCGATTGTCAGGCACTTCCTTTCCTGCGAAGATGTAGCTGGTGAGTCCCAGCAGTCAAGGGGCGAATCGTTTTTTTTGCCCGGACGCACTTCCTTGCGTGCGAAGATGTAGCTGGTGGGTCCCAGCAGTCAGGGGAAAACGTTTTTTCCGCAAAATACGGTGGCCCGTCCGGTGGATCCCGCGGTCAGGTGGAGGAATAATTATTTTGCACGTAATAAGGAGGCACTTCCTTGCTGCGGCCGTGGACCCAGCTGTCAGCCTCTACACGTACAGTCCACGTCCGATGGAAGCCGTTCCTTGACCACGTTGACCACGCCGCGCCGAGAGCACCAGGGCGGTGGACGACGGCGAGGCCTAGGAAGGGGACGACGCGGAGCCGAGGAAGACGCGGCAGTGGATGCCCACGCGTAGAGGAGTACGAGGGTTCACTGGTTCGCTGCGGTGTGAGGCTGCCGTCGCTGCAGAATAACAGGGGGTGTGGGTGAGTAGATGGCCTGGCCAGCGGTGGGAGTAGTAGGGGGAGGTGAGGCCTCCGCCGCATCGCAGCCGGCCACGGGAGTCAGGAGCACGAGGCACGACTGGCGCTGGTTTGGGCGGATGGACATCGTACAATCACTGGAGCTAGAATCGTGCATATTGACTAAGTTGACAAAGCCCTCCGTCCCCGTCAACTTAGTAGGCCCACAAGTCAGCCTCCCACCAAGGTGGGTCCCAGCTAGCAGGGGGTATTCATTTTTTTAGCGTAATAAGGAGGCACTTCCTTGCGTGCGAAGATATAGCTGGTGGGTCCGAGCTGTCAGCGGCGGTAATGTTTTTTTCACGAAATACAGAGGCCCTTTCGGTGGGTCCCTGATGTCAGGTGGAGGAATCATTATTTTGCGTGTAATAAGGAGGCATTTCCTTGCGTGTGGCCGTGGACCCAGCTGTCGGCCTCTCCATGTACAGTCCACTTCAGATGCATGTTGGTCATTGACCACGTTGACCATGTCGCGCTGAGAGCACCAGGGCGGTGGACGACGGTGAGGCCTAGGAAGGGAACGACACGGAGGCAGGGAAGACTCGACAGTTGTTTCGCACGCGGAGGGCAGTACGACTGTACGAGGGTTTACTGGTTCGTCTGCCGTCGCCAAAGAATAACAGCAGGTGTGGGTGAGTAGAGGGTTGGCTAGGCCAGTGATGGGAGTACGGTGGGGCGGTGAGGCCTGCGCGGCAGAAGAGCCGGCCACGGGAAGGAGGGAGCAGGCAGTCCCGCCAGCGCCTGTTTGAGCGGCTGGAGCAGGAAGAGCAGAGATTGAAGAAGCACGAAGGCCGTTGGATGGCCATCCAACAGTCACTGGTTGTGCGTCAACCTTTTTTTAGGAAAGCCTCAAATCTGTGGAAAACAGCATACATCCCATTTGCTAATTCTTAAGGTTTTTTTGGAGCCCATATTGTTTTTGTTAGCATTACAGCCCATATTGTGGCCACGGTTAAAAAATTGTACCAAATTTTGCATATTTCGGTGCGGTCCGAACTGTATTTAATCCCGAAATTTGGACTCACATTCAAACTAATTTTAAAAAATAAATGTATATCAATATAAAATCCAACAAATTCTCCACGCATAAAAATTAATGTAATTTAAAATCTCGAAATGAAAAAAAGATATTTGAAACTAATTGCATATTTGATGTGTTTTAAAAATGTACAACCCATTTCTCCTTACTGATGGGCCATTTTCTCGGCCAGCCGAATGAAAGCTCTCCTCGTCTTGAAAGATTTGCAGCCCAACAGGCCTGACAAAGCGACTTACTTGGCAAATCACAAAAAAACTGGGCTGTGGCCGTGGACCCAGCTGTCAGTCCATTTGTTTTTTTAGTCCATCTGGTGGGCTGGGTGAAACAATGATGTAGCATCTATGCAGCCCATTTAAATCCTATTTGCATTTTTCTCGAAAGTCGTGGACTTGCTGGGCTGGGTGAAAATATCATGTTGGGCTAGACGGAGAAATGTTATAAAAACATAAACACATGATTGCACGTTAGTAAAATCTTTGCAAGCTTATGTACGCAATCACTAGGAGTTAACTTGCCAAGTTATATATAAACAATTATTATTATTATTTTGTAAGAACTTTCAACTTATGAAATAAAATATCATTTTAATTTCATGAGTTAATAGTACGTGGGGTATTATTATTTGTTAGGCTAGACGTGGGACAGTTGAGTTGGTTCTAGGGGAAAGTACTGGGAGATAACTCAGTTTACATCGAAAAAGAAAGTGGGAGAAAATTCAGAGACCTGCTGGGTCCACCTAAGGAGGGGAATATGTTGGGAGGAAGGAGATTCAAAGCACGGCAGCCGAGTGAACTAGTTTTTTTACGGACAAGTGAACTAGTTTACATACATAAGCAAATTGCCACTAAAAAAAGCAATCAGGTTAATGGGTTCTTAAAAGAAATATTTCGGACAAAACTGATAATTATGACTCATAGGATAATGCATGAAACACTCACATGATAAAGGTGCTTATAAACAGATAAAGTACAACATCTAGACCTTCCTGGCACGCTTGATCATGACGCTGCGGCTGTCCGTGTACTCGTCGGTTATGGGAAGCAGACACACCCTCATGTCCAAGATCTGCATGTACATGTCGTAGCATGCGTATGCGCCCTTGGCCACGTAGGTTATGTAGGCTAGATTCAGAGGTACCTCCCAGGTGTTCAGGTCGTCTTCTTTCATGTTGGCGTATCAGGGGTCGATGATGGTCTCAGCGAGGTCAACCACAGAGTCCTTCTCCTGCCCGTTGCTGATGATCTTGTATTGCTTCTGGATGTCGACAAGCTTGTTGCACCAGATGGCTGAATCGTCGCGTTCTTCCTTCTCTCCACTGTAACGAAGGTGCAGTAGGCGCTGCCGATGAAACGGGCGAATGCTCTAGAACCTGGTGCAGCCATAGGACTGAGGCGAGGCAGAGCTTCACTGAGTCCGTATCGTTGGTGTACATCACATTCAACTTGGTGCAGCCCTAGGACTGAACGGCGAACTCAAAGGGGAACTCCTTGCTGAAGTCCATATCCAGCAGGCTCACCCCTCGGATCGCCATTGGAGTCTCTTCGAGTGAACGAGTGTGTAGGTGGCGGCAACAGTTCGTTTTTCAGCTCTTGGGGAACTGGATTCAACAGTAAGCTGAGTGTGTACATGCGACAGCAGTTACTACCCCTCCCTCATCGGCTGCACGTCCGGCAGAAGATGCACCCTCGGCCACATGTCGGTTCACGAGCGGGTCTGTATTGGTACTGTAATAACAGGAGTTAGTGGTCACTTTACTTAAATTTAATTAGCTTTAATAGAAATTTGTACTGAAAACAAGCAATGCATTCGCTCGTTCTATCAGTGCCACAGGATCAACATGCACAACAATTAGAATTATTATTCTCAGGACGCACACGATCATCACATTTGTCGCACTTTCACAAAAGATAATACTACCGAGTTTGAACTGTTTGTTATGGTTGTTGTCCTCTGCGTCATCATGCCGTGTTTCCCAGCTTGCAAGATTCATAACCAACAAATAAGATCCAAATAATAAGTACAACAAAGATGCCTACACATCTCATTGATTCCCAGCTTGCAAGATTCAAAACCAACAAATAAGATCCAAATAATAAGTACAACAAAGATGCCTACACATCTCACTGATTCTGAGCTTGCAAGATTCAGAACCAACCCATTAGAGCCTTTTGATAAAGTGAGTATCGGGATTAAATCCATCTTGGCTAGCCATGTCATACAATCGAAGAACTTGGCGAATGCTCTTGACCGTCACAACATCTGTAGTTGAGTATTCCTGTTTGCACAACATGTTTGCACAACACAAACAAGGAGATAGGAGAGCATGATTTCGCTTTAATAGCGGCCTCCTTGAACTCAACCTCCAGCTCTACTTGGATGAGGTCTGCCTGGAGTTCCATGATTCAATTCATGCGCCTTTTTCTGCAGTTCACCTGAAATGAAGCAAAGATTGCATCATTCAGCTAGCAAGAAGTACTTGCTCTTGTGAGCTGGCAGGTTCTTCTTTAGTAGTTGCACTAAAATTGAGGAACATTAAGGTTGGCTGTCCGGCTCATGTAAGGTGCAACTATAATTTTCTTATCCTTTTGTGCAGTTCCACTAAAATTAAGTGCCATTATGGTGACAGTGATAGCTCCATCTTGCAAAGGCTAATAAAATGTTTCACAAGATTACCAGCAGAACTTGACAGAGATTTTGGAAACTCCAATCACCATTTTGTGCAGTTCCACCAAAATTGAGAGATGTTACCCACGTGACATTTTAGTTGAACTGCACAAGACACTCATTCCAAAAAAAGTGTTTTCTGCAGTTCACCAAAAGGTCACAATAGCAACAAGGTGAAATGGATATCCCTATCTGCACAAAAAGATAGAAAGTAAACAGTTGCTGGTCAATAAGAATATACGAAACATATACAAAATGAAAAGAAGCATCTTAATTATGTTCATGGCAATCACGCAAGGACAATAGAAATTTTAAAACGTCAGTGATGCTTCATGTTACCAGAAGCATTACGATCAACAATGAGATTCCTCAAATATGGGATTACTTTAATGGTGGCATTGCTTGTTTACCAGACACGGTAAATCAACAGGAGCTAAAGAGTTGGTTTAAGGGCATGGGACCGTGGGGACAGGAAACCAGGACACTCAGCAGCGTAAAGGAGCAACTTACTTATCATACTAGGGAAAATAGCAGGAGTGCCATTGTACTATGTGAGGGCAGCAAATCTAATCCTGGAGACCTTTTAATATGTAAGGGCGGCAAATCTAATCCTGGAGACCTTTTACTATGTGAGGGCAGCAAATCTAATCCTGAGACCTTTTACTATGTGAGGGCAGCAAATCTAATCCTGGAGACCTTTTACTATGTGATGGCAGCAAATCTAATCCTGGACATACTCTGTTGACTTGTCCACCAGCCGCCACTTTCTATCCTTTTTTCAACCAATAATAGATCTGTTACTTATCCAGTTTGTACTGCGTTTTCCCGTTATTTCCCTTTTCAACCAAGAGACCGGTTGGGTATCCGGTCTCTACTACTTTCACCATATTATTTCCTCTTTGAATCAAGTCCTAGATTCATGCTACAACTTTCCCCCCTTTCTTCGTTGTTTGAACAAAGCCCTAGATTCGAATGCATGAAGTAGCTTTACCTCTAATAACACTAAAAATTTAGGTGGCTTTGGAAGAGCTGATGGGAGTAGAAAAAGATGCACATGCAGACACGTGGGGATCTGGGGAAGTAGAGCAAGGCCGCTTTCGAAGAACTTATACCTGAGGGTCGCCAGGATGTCGGCGGCGGCAGGTCGGATCTGCGAACAATACGATAGGGAGGAAGAAGGGTCGAAGGACCTCCCGAGCCGGCCATGTGTCGGAGAGAACGGCACGGGCAGAGGATCGGGCCCCTACGACAGCTGTGGGTTTCCTCCCTCGGTGGCGATGACCGCTTGAAAGATGCACCTTTTAGTCCTCTACACACACCGGCCGAAGGGATCCGACCGGATCTGTGACCAGCGGTGAGCAGAGAGAAAATGTCGCTACTGCTGTCTTGTTTATATCTGGAGAGGATGAGAGAATGAAGAGAGCAACCCTAGTAAAGCAAGCACTCAGGCCCCTACGTCCATATATAGTGGAGTGATTATCTTTTTTCTCTCCACAACAAGTGTTTCAATTTATGTACGTGGCATTAAAGAAAAGAAACTCTCTATTTAAGGTGACTACTGTACGACTCCTACTTACTACTAGTAGTACTACAGTATTGTTCACTTGTGCTCCCCGCCCCTCCATTCATTGAACAACCCCACGGGTGAATAAACATACAGTAAGTACTGTATTTATATAGAACGAACAAGCTCAAACTGTTTTCGCGTAGTTAAAAGTTGAGGGCGGGGCTTTTCCCGGGCAGTACGCATGGCAGTTTTCGGGTAGGGCCAGAAGACTATTTTATTTTTTTTAAACTTCGAGGCGGCCACATAGCATGGAGCCGACCCCAACGATTTTAAGCTTACAGGCACGGTACACGCTATCCTAGACTACTATACACATGAAACTGCCACACCAGTGTCCAAGCTGCGCTTGGCTCTTCGCCTCTTCGGGAAGTCGAACAATGATGGAATACTACTGCACTGGAGGAGTACTATAGTACGCTTCTGGCCATTTGACACCGATTGGACTGTTGCATGTCCACCGCGTGCGGGAGGGAGAGCGTGTAGCGAAAGCTTCTTCTAGTCTTGCCGGCCACCACGCTCATGGGCGAGGGAGGGACGCTCCTGCCTTTGCGTGTATGACAGGTGGGCCCTACAGATGTGTGGCCAACCTGTCATACAGCCAAAGGCATGTGCAGTTAAGTCCGCGAGGGAGAGGATAATCAAACTTCTCGTTGATGTACGAGTTGACAGGACACATCAAAGCACTACACTCGATATATTTCAATAATTTGCGTGGGTGACTCCCAGATGCAGAGGCCGGGAGTCATCATCCTCCTTTTCGAGAAAAAATAGACGCGTGCGTGAGAGGACGAGTGCGTGCGTGCACCTTTTCTCTTCCTGTATAACGTACTACTAAACTCAGAGTACAAGTTTTTGTGGGTGGCACGATGGTGCGTGCGAGAAGTCTCGAGAGATAGGTTTAATGCATTAATTGCAATGCATGCATGCATAAAGTACATGCATTGGTCAATTTTCTCTTAATACTTGCATGCAATGATTTAATTCACCTTGGAATCTGAACATGTGTTGGGGACAACCAAATTGAGCCTTATAAAATGGAAAAACTAAAATTTTGAGATAAGCCCTATAAAACCAAAAAGGAGGGAGTAGAAAAAGAAGTACTCCATCTAGGAATAGTGCCGCACTTCGAAACTAGAACCGTTAATAAATTTTGAGCTTGCGTCTCGTCACATTCCAAATTACTCCACGCTATATTGAATTGCAAACCTGTTCACACCGATCACAACCTAAACGGTTTCCCACTTAGGAGCGTATTAGTACTCGGTTATAAATACTAGTATGCCAAGATGACTGCACGTTCCTCCTCAACTCCTCATCCACAAAAACAAACAAGTCATTCAGCATCCTTCCCTTGCGTCTGCCATGGCCAGCGTGAGTTATGGGTCGAGAGATTGCCACCAGGGAGAGGCGAGCATGGAAGCGGAAGCACGAGAGATGTCCCGCCTCGCTGCAAGAGCAGCCGACATGTCCCGCCGCACGGAAGTAGCAGCACAGAGGTCCCGCCATGCCGCTGAAGCAGCACGGAGGTCCCACCGCGCCGTCGATGCAGCAGACTGGTCCGGCCGTGCCGCCAAAGCAGTAGAGATGTCCCGCCGCGCCACGAATGCAGTAGAGATGTCCCGCCGCACCGCGGCGGTCTGGGAAAATTTCTGCGGGCACGGGACGACTGTTACAGGCGCATGCATGCGATCGTCCATAGCCAGACGGATCAGATCTCCCGCTCGGCGAGGTTGCAGGACGACATGGTAGCCTCGTTTGAACAGGCTACCGGTGTCATCCGGCAACTAAGGGAGGGCAATGAGAGGCTCCGAGCCGAGCGCAACCTGCTGAGGGAGAAGATCATCTGAAGTGCAGACATGCAGGAGGAGACTAGTGCCTTGTTGAAGAAACTTATGGACGAGAATGACATGCTCCATAACAAGCGCCAAAGGCTGGTGGAGGAATCCGTGGATGTTCTCAAGCAGCGTCTTGAGGATACGAAAGAGCTCATTGTCGCTCGCCGCGGAGACTAGTTTCCTAGTTTATTTTGATGTAATAATCGTTTTAGGATGTGGATTGTGTCGTCGGTTGTGAAATGTTGGGTTCTAGCGCAGATGTTTGGCCTTTGTTGGCCTCTTGTGATGTTGCGATTTCAATCTGGTAGCTTTTAGTCCTTCGTGTTAGGCTGGAGTTGTGCTGAACTTCTTGTGAATTGTGGTGGTTTTCAGTAATGAAAATCGGAAGGGGCAAGCCCTTCTTTGATAAAAAAAAATTTAATCGTCCTTATATATTCATCAGTCTTGCTACAAGTCGCAGTAGATGCTATATAGGTCCGTCGGATCTTACATCAAGATCCGTGCTTTCAGATTTTCTTTTTTCTCTCTTAAATCTCAGTCGAGTGAGACATAGCCACGCCATTAAACAGAGGCTCGGGCGCCATTAATGGATACCTTGGGAGAGAGGTGGACGGCAGATAGAGGTCAAAGGGCTCTCCTCCCGATAAGCATGCGCAGGGGTCTGATCGCATGCCTCTCGTACTCAGATAGCTACCCTGCATGTCGCCTCCTAGCTAATAAAAAAGGGGACACGTGGCAGCACGTAAATGGTACTAGTAAGTAGAACACCCACGGTTTCAATAATACTTGTGTTTCCGATTGTAACGTGACAACACTTCTTCCAAAATGACTTTGTTGATTGTTAATGTGCGCGCCTTCGCAAATCGGACTGCAAATTTACCACAGCATGTTGGTGCCATGTCATGGCACCAAGCCAAGTTTCATTATTTTCATGCGTGTTTTGGATTTTCAGGAATTAAAAAACTAAGTTTCTTAATGTTTCCAACCCAGCCATGACGCCCAGAATTTTGAATTTCATTCCCATTTCTTGCATGGAACCTAGAAATTTACCCGAGGACACACATGTGATTTTTCAACCAACTTTGGTGCACTGAAACATGTGCTTGTATTTCACATTTGAATTATGCACACAAAGGTGACACGTTCCCTCCTAGGACCACGAGTCTTCTTGAGAGAAGCTCCGATTTGCAAGAAGCTTATACCAAAATTTGTTCCTATTCGGCCAATTTTTTTACCACGGCATGGTACTACCATGACATGACACCATGCCAAGTTTCATGATTTTAAAACCAAGTTTCTCAATGTTATCGACCGAGCCACGATGCCCAGATGTTTGAATTTTATTCTCATTTTTTGCATGGGACCTACTCCTTCCTTCCATCTATATAGGGCCTAATGTGTTTTTCAAGACAGCCTTTGACTATTGACAAGATTAATAGCACATGAGATGTATACTATGCAAATTATATTATTGGAAGCTCCTTTGGCATACAAAATTGAAGGTATGCTTTGTTTAAGTTGCATGTAATATATTATTGCTCTAACGTTTGGTCAAAGTTAGCCTCGAAACACGCATTAGGACCTATATGCATGAGGGAAGTCAACTTCGAGAGAACGTGTTTGTTCGAGAGACACCGAGGAAGACTACTATATATCGATGGTGCATGTAGGCAGGAATTA
>NC_041386.1:462348681-462354328 GCF_002162155.2 Triticum dicoccoides
ATTGTTAGGTGTGAGTGTGTGTTTTACCCATCTAGGCGGAAGTTATGTGCACAAAAGAGGAGAACAATTCGATGTGGCGTTAGGATTGAGGGTAATTAACTATGTATGGAGACATAGAGACCTTGAACGTGCATGTGTGAGAGGTATACATGTATACGTGGGATGTGTGTGTGTGCGCGCGCATGATCGAGATAAAAGAAAAAAGACATAAGTCATAAGATCAACGACATGGGAGAGACGAATCGGTATGACAATATGCATGCATGTGAGAATGCATGGAAGAAGTCCCGACAATTGAGCATGTGTTTTTGTCTTTAAGAGATAGTGGCGTGGGCTGGAGCATGCATCTATGGCGAGCAGAGGGAGTGAGGCGCAATGATTGTGCAAAAGAGACCAACCTATAAATGCATATGTATGGAGAGACATATAGAGTGTGGGTGATAGGAAGCAAGACTCCGTGCGAGAAAGAAATGTTGACGAAGAAACTACAGATAGATACAGAGATGGAGATGCTAGCTAGAGGGACATCCGCTAGTTTGGGTGTTGGAGATGACCGTCGGGTGGTTCAAAGGGTGAAGTTATATATGTGTGTGAGAGGGCACTTGACTACATGTAGAGAGAAACATATGTAGTGTGCGTGATAGGAATCAAGAGTGAGGGCGAGAAAGAAGGTTGATGGAGAAACAGATAAATAGAAAGATAAAGATGCTAGCTAGTGTGCGTTAGAGATAGGAGTCGAGTGGATCAGAAGGTTGGGTTATGTGTGTGGGTGTGAGAGAGATAGAGAAAGGGTGCGTGTGAGTCACATACAAACAGATATTAGAGAGATGGAGTTTTGTGTCTGCGAGAGAGAAAGATATTTCACAACGAGAGTGATAGCTAGAGAGACATACGAGGGAACACAAGATATCTCTAGGGAGAGAGGGTGTGTGTGAGCGACATACAAGAGAACAATGGAGAAATATGAGACCCTGGGAGACAGAGTTTGTGTTTGTGTGTGAGAAAGAGATATTGATGAGGAAGAGTCATAGGTTCTCATATCTAAGGAGCGAAAGACATGTATGTATGAGGGGTGTGCGAGTGGCACACATGGGAATAGTAGAGAGAAATGAGACCCCGGGAGACAAAGTTTTGTGTTTGTGTGAGAGAAAGAGATTCCACATGGAGAATCATAGTTAGAGACACATAGTAGCGAGCGAGATATAGTTAGAGAGAGATAGAGTGATGAAGGTCGAGGGAGAGAGTACCGTCAGTGTGTTACAAAGATAAAAGATCATTGTCGACATACAGGTAGCACGAGAGATACCTGAGAGACGATGAACGCGTATAGGTCCAGAGAGATAGTCCTATATAAGCATGAGTGATAGCTATATGAGACGAATATCTGGATTAAAGGGGATTCAAATATTTAAACTGGAGATCACGACATCAATAATATCATAACGCAAATTGGTGTATCAAACATGCATATTCATTTCAATTTGGGCACACGTGTAATGTTATATAGTTTATCAATATTGGTGATCCATAGATTCTTCAATTACAAACAATGCATGGTTTATATGCAATTAATGTCTAAACGGGATTACACTATATGTTGCGTGTGTGAAACACATTATACATGTTTGAGAAGTAAAAAAACCCCGCATGAAACACACATTAATTGGAGACAGTTAGTGAGGAATGCATACATTGGATTTCAACATAAAGTGGTTTCAAATATTTGAAAATCCAAATTGATGGATACAACCTTATGAATCTGAGAGCATGCCATTTGTAAACCATATTTATGTATAAATGGTGTTGTGCTTTTGAAAGTATATATAAAAAAATGATGTATATAGAATGTAATTCCAATTGAAAATGGATCTCACCCGAAAAAAATATAGAATACAAACGGGATTCGAATTGAGTTGGCACGGTAAACGTGCACTCTGCAAAATTTGAACGAAGCGGGGAAAGTCGCAGTAACCGCCCGGAACCAAAATCTGCGAGATGGAAATCACTGCTGCCTATCCCCGCCACGCAAAGCCTATATGCTGGATTTCTATAGGTTTTGATAGGGGTAGGTTCGTAATTTCACCCAAACGTGACGTAACCGCCTCTCACCCGGATTCATACACGGTGGGCGCCAAAACATAGTGTGTCCTCGGCCGAAATCGACCCCCTCCTCGATTCATATACATACACAGTGGGTGCCAAAAACAAACTCTCGTCGGCAAATATTCGGTGTATGCGAGATTACCGTCCTATCCCTGACCGACTAGTGTTGCTGTGATGTAGTAGAAATTTGAAACGGGGGCTAAGTTTGTAAATTTCCTCACATTTGAGATAAGCGCGCCCTGAATACATGGTTACCCCTTCCTCTCTACCTTCCTTTTCCCCATTCATACTGCGTGGGCGCCAAAACACCCTCTCCACCCCACCCTCCTCCGTCCGCCGCCGTCCGCCACCCCATCCACCGCCGTCCTCCTCCACCATGTCGGAGCTGATACCCCGACGCCACCATCCATTACAAGAGATCGACCTCTCTCATCCACGGCTTCGGACCGGGATCCTTGCATCCCGTCCTCTCGCTTCATCCCCGCCGTCGTCCACCTTGTCGGTGCCGCTCCTACGACCGTCTCGTCCACCGCGCCCCGCCGCCACCGTCTACCCTCCTAGATCTGCTTCCACGCCGCTAACAGCCATCGCTACCGTAGCATCGTCAAATTCTCAGCAGATGCCTACACGGTGTCGCACCAGAGGCGGTACTCTTTCATATCTGCTCAACTTATTTATCGCAACAAGAAAATAGATCGCTACTGCTTTACTTTGATTTCTTGTCTTGGTTGAAAAGTTGCCATTGTCCGGTTTGCACCTTTAGATCCGCCATGGCACGCTCAACACCATACTCACAATGCTTATGGTTTTCCCCTTTTATATTCCACACTAGTTAAATCACAGTAGACTAAATTTCAAAATTGGGCCAGTCGATTTTTTAGAGCTCGCCGGAGTTCGCCGGTGCGATCGAAGGGGATCGGGTGGTTGTGGGGCCTCGCCGAATGAAGAAAACTCGACGCTGGTGGGGGTTGGGGTGGGGGTGGGGGTGGCTGAGGAACACAGGCGATGGGGGCCGGTGGTCCGGCTGGCGGCCCGTGCGGTGTTCTGTATGGGAAGACTCAGAGATGAGGAAGAAGAAGGGTTAGGAGACGTAGGATCTTCATCCAACCGCCTGAAATGGTCGAGAGATAGCTGGGAGTTGCATTCTTAATGCGCTCTGGTTCGTCATGTGTGGGCACTGCGCAACCAACATTTTATTATCCAAAATCTGCTTGCTCTTCTTTACCATGTTCCTCTTCCATTCTTCTTTAATATGTACTCTCTCCGTTCCTAAATACAAGTATTTGTATAGATTCCACCATGGACTACATATGGAGCAAAATGAGTGAATCTACACTCTAAAATGTATCTGGATACATCTATATGTGATCCATAGTGGAAATCTCTACCAAGACTTATATTTTGGAACGGAGGGAGTATGATAGTAGTATAGTATGTTCCTTGTACTGAAGATGAGCAGGAACATTTGCAGCGTAGAGGTCTATACGGTCGGTTGTGATGGACACTTTGAGCCTCTTTGATTCATAGAATCTTGTAAACATAGGAATAGGATTTGTAGTGGCCTGCCCACTTGGATCCTATAAGAATAGCAAGGAAATGCGAGGAGTTGTGTCGCCTTTGAGAGTTACATTGATATTAACAGTACCGCACCTTCACTTGAAGAGAGCTGGTATCCGAAGCCTTTCTAGCCGTACCGACAATACTAGCACATATATTCCAGCAAGTTCCACTTTGCTGATTTTACTCTGATGCTTAAGGTTTTCCCGTTATATCTACACTATGATCTGTGTAGCTGCTTTGTGTCGCACTAGCAGCAGTCCACTCTTGAAGCTAAACACTGCAATGACTTACAAAATTGGCACCAAGGCACTGAGTGCCATTCTGGATGCAATGAAACTCATACGCTCCCCACCTGTTGATTCTTGTTCAGAATATCATCCTAATGACTATTCTAACCTCGAGGAGTGAAAGGCAGATGGCCTGTCCTGTTCACCCATCATCTGCTTAGTTTACTCATCATATATGTTGAGATGCCATGCCCATCCGTTATCAATACATATTCCATCTGTCAGCATACCATGTTTTTTCACTCAAATGTTGTTCTTGTGCATCAGACATCAAAAAGGAAGAGGGTGATTGCCGAACCTGAAGGAGCACCAGCAAAGTCCTTGAAAAACGTGGTGGTGCCGGAGAAATCAGACAGCACCCCACTTATATTAGTTGTACATCCAGTGACACAAAACGTAGGACTGACTCCATCAGACTGTGCCCATACTTTACTGGCCACATCACTAGCCCCACCACGCAGGACCTGCACTCTAGCAAAAGGTATACCAATTTCATTTGCCATAGCACCAGCTGTACCACAGAAAAATCCCACTCCAGCAAAAAGTACAGCAAGTCCACCGGCTGAAGACCTATCCCAACTATAGAGACGGCCAATTCCTGCAAATTGGAACCCCATTCCATTTATTCCCAGTTTAAAAGATAATGCTTTCAATGTTGTTAGGGACTACGTGCATATATTCCCATCATGGGAAGATTTTGTGAAGACAAACACCATTTTCACATCTTCCTGTCCAACTTACGTGTAAGTGCTATTATTCATGGCTATTATTTTCATGTTTTCTGCTGATTGAACACATCAATGATTTACATTACATTGTTGTAACTAGGCGAGGGTCAATCTGGATAGTCATGACAAGTAAAGCTTGCTTGTGCTTTTCAAGGAAGCATTGCAGCAGTATCGGTGTTACCTGAGGAAATCACACTTTGATGGAAAGTCTATAAACGAATTTCTGGTGAAGTCTCCTGTGCTAAATTTAGAAGACATTGAATGGAAAAACCTTTTTATGCACTGGTCTTGTTCCCAGGATGAGGTATTGTCTATGAAATCACATGACAATTTGAACTTCTACTTTTCCGCATGTGCCTTACGGATCTTTTTTGCAGGAAATCTGCTCGAAGAAGAATTCCGGTTTGACAAGAACGACGGGATATCTCAAATATGCTGCCCGCTGCTTTGCTCTTGTTAGTACCTGTTGTCCTGTATCATTGTACTTGCATACATACCTGGTTCATTATGTGACAGCAGTATGCATGATAGCTTTCTTATCAATTGTTCGCTCCAAATTATCTGATCTGTATGAATGGTTACATTAGTGTAGAATATATCCAATGCCAATGTTTTTTTAGCTCTGCATTGTTCTTGTAAGTACATGTTGTCCTTTATCAGTGTACTTATAATGACAGGTAGTTGTTCATGTACCATCACTCTGTAGCTTATTTTCCTTTGCCCTCCATTTTCTACACATCAGATCTATATTTACTCTTACCATAAGGTTGGTACTGAAGAAGTTTAGCTGTGCATTGCTCTTGGCTGTACCTTTTGCCTGTATCGCTACACTTACATTTATAGCTACTTGGTTATGTAGCATCACTCTTCATCTTATCTTAAATATTCTCCATTTTTTCGTATATTATCACATCTATATTTACTCTTAACAAAATGTAGAATAAAGGCAATGCTTTTGAAGAAGATTCT
>NC_041386.1:462354338-462378403 GCF_002162155.2 Triticum dicoccoides
CTATATTTACTCTTACCATAAGGTTGGTACTGAAGAAGTTTAGCTGTGCATTGCTCTTGGCTGTACCTTTTGCCTGTATCGCTACACTTACATTTATAGCTACTTGGTTATGTAGCATCACTCTTCATCTTATCTTAAATATTCTCCATTTTTTCGTATATTATCACATCTATATTTACTCTTAACAAAATTTAGAATAAAGGCAATGCTTTTGAAGAAGATTATGTGGTAAACTTCTTGAATTACCCCCCCCCCCCATCAGCATGGACAAGGTCTTTATAGAGCATGTCTTCACCAATAATGTAAGTTTGTCCATCTCAAGCCTTCAAACTTTGTTGTATATATTTGGTTAGGCATGACTGCAATAGCTGTTTATTTTTGGTGTTTGCATCAAATTGCTTGTTTAAAGTTTATTATATGTAGTTCATAAACAAAAGTTTGTCCTTTCTCAATTTAAGTTTTCAGTTGTACAACCAAGTTCCTTCTTCATACCATGTAAATTAAACTATACAGAGCAAGTGATCTTCTTTTGCACTACATGTATGCTTCTGTTCTTCATCTGTAATCCAGTGGTGTGGTTAACCTACCCACTACAGCACAATGTCATATTCTGTAATGTCTTAACTATGAAAAATGTCATATCATTCTACTATTATTTAAACCGTCTCTTTATTTGCCAATCTGAAATGGTATAAATTGACATCACACTAACCATTGATACTTATGAGTTCTTGATCTGTAATCCAGTGGTGTCGTGAAGCTGCCAACTACTTCACAATGTCATTTCCTGCCATGTCTTGACCTAAACAATACCATATTGTGTTAATGCAAATTTAAACTGTGTCACTTTATTCGTCACTAAGAAATGTGATGAATTGTCAGCACTGATACTTTTATGTGCAAAACCTGTCATCTGTCTGCTTGTTTATCTTTCAAAGTGAGGAAGATATAAGTGTTGAACAAGCGCAATCTCATCATCTTGCTCAGCTGCTTGTGCTGCAGCTCCCCAGCAGGGCTAACCTTTCTTGAACTGTATTGAAGTGATGTCGGTTTTTTATATTATTTTGTCGGCGTGTTTATTTGCACTGGTGGCGATCTTTGATGCCCAGTGTATGTAATCTGCTGTCTGCTTGTGCTTTATTATCATAGTGGCGAACTTTGATGCCCAGTGGATGTAATATGCCGTAATTTCTTTATTGTATAGTATAGGTTTTTTCTTATTCAGGATGCTGCAGTTATTTTACTGTATATATATATCCTGTCTTTGCAGTAAACCGGCCAAACCGTAAAATTACGGTACATAATTGGGCCGTCATGCAATCACAATGTAGGTTGGGCCTAAAACGTGCCGATCAGCTCACGGGCCGGCAGTAGCCCGAAATGAACCCCGGCCCATGATTGTGCGAATCAAATCACGGGCTTTTAACAGGCCAAAATTTTCTGGGTCCTTGTTTGGCCCAATCAGATATCGGCTGCGAGCAGGCCGGATGCAAACCGGGCCGTAGTTAGGCCCAACTATATGACGGGCTTTTAACAGGCCGAAATTAATGTAGGGCCGAAATGTTAAACGGGCCCTTAACAGGCCAAAACTAATATCAGGCCGAATTACTAAGCGGGCCTTTAGCAAGTGGGCCCAAAAGCATAGTGTCAAGTTGACGGGCTGAATCTGATATGGGCCATAATTGAGCCCAAAGCCTCTTAAAGGGCCGGACCTGATCTGGGCCGTAATTTGGCCCAGAACGTGGTAGGCTTTTAACGGGCCGGATCTCATATGGGCCACTATTAGGCCCGGAGCGTGGCAGGCCATTAATGGACCGGATCAAATATGGGCCGGCATTTGGCCCAAAACATGGCAGCCAGTTAATGGGCCGACCTACTAGGGTCCTCAAAATCTTGTGGGCCTACAGCTGGGCCGGCCCATTAATGTCGGCGAAATCTCGTGGGCCTTTAGCTGGGCTGGCCCATTATGACCCGCAAGAATCTTGTGGGCCTTTACCTGGGCCGGCCCATTATGGCACAAAAAAATCTTGTGGGCCTTTACCTAGGCCGGCCCATTATGGCCCGCAAAATCTTGTGGGCCTTTAGCTGGGCCAGCCCATTATGGTCCGCAAAATTTCGTGGGCCTTTAGCTGGGCCGGCCCATTATGGTCCGCATTCTGGGCCTCTAGTTGGGCCGGCTCATTTAAACTTGTTGGGCCGTGCCATGTGTCGACATATCATAGGCACCTTCTGTCAAGTGAGTGGATGACATCTGTCCCGATGATGAGCCGACACGTGTTTCCTCTAGCCAATGATGATTTTACACGTGGAAAATCCCCATTGGTCGTGGCTGTTAACGGGTTATCGGATCCAAAACCCGACTTGATAGCTTAACGGCGTTCCGTTACGGTGGATGCCACGTGTCGGTCACCCTTGACGAAAGCACTTCTGTGACGCGCGATTTATCGTCATGGAAGTGGACACTTCCGTGATGATAATTTTGGTAATGTCATGGAACACTTCTACGACAGCACATGTATGACTATCTTGATTCTGTCATAAATTTGTCATGGATGTACATGCATGACAAAAAAAACGACCTACTGTGACAAACACGTATCATCATGGAAGTGTATTCTTTTGTAGTGAGACGAGGTGGAGGAGCACTCCGGTGCGAGTCTCCCTTTGCTAGTGGCCAATTGGGGATCCTCGGTCTCTTGTGAGGAGTTCAACGTGGCCTTGGACACAGTGAGAACCTCCATGATGGCCGAGGTCAAAGGCATGCTTAAGAATTTTCTTGATGGTCTTAAAGTTTCCACCGCACCATTGGAAGTGGTCGATCCCACTAACAAGGTGACGAATGCTAACTCCACACTACAAAAAAAAGACACATCTGTGACATTTTGGGCCGAACGAAAATATTTTCTGTCATACATATGACACTTCTATGACGATAATTGTGACAAAACCCGGTATCATCGTAGATGTGGTGGGCTCCTACCTCTATGACAAAAAATCATGACAGAAAATGGGCTTTTCGTCCTGGGTGGGCCGGAGAGGCAGCTGCATGACATTCTTTGGGCCGTCCATGACGGAAAAAACCGTGGTAGAAGCGAGGGGGAGGAAAATTTTGGGGAGTTCCCGGTTACGGTGGGAGTTCGGGGGCCGAGCGATGCGCGTTTCTCTCGTACACCTACGCGCGTGTGTGCGAGGCGTTGGCTCTAACTGAACCCGAGCGATGCGTTGGGCTCTAATTGAACCCGAGCGATTGCACTGCTGGCTACTCGTTACTGAACCTGAGCGATCGATCGATGGATGTTAACTGAACCCGATCGAGCGATTCCTTTGCTACTATGGCTAACTGAAGCCGATCGATGCTGCCTCTGGGATGAACAGTGAGTGTTGCAGGGGGGGGGTTGGATGAACAGTGAGCGCTGGCGTTGCCTCTAGGTGAACAGGACCCCATGGTGTGGTGGAGGGCTAGATGAACAGTAGATGGTGGACGGGTGCCCGTGGAGGGGTGGTTGAACAGGACCCCATAGTGTGGAGGGCTGGATGAACAGTAGACGGTGGAGGGGTCCCCGTGGAGGGGTGGTTGAACAGTAGCCGGTGGAGTAGCGCGCGGTGGAGGTTGGATGAACAGGAGCCCGTGGAGGCTAGAGGAGGTCGATGGTAGCCCGTGGAGGCTAGAGGAGGTCGACGGTGGAGATGAACAGTATCCCGTGGAGTCCCGTTTTGTTGTATGCCACACCCCTCCCGATTAACAGGACCCCCGTTTCGACCGTAGCGCTCCAACACAAGTCCGTTTCGTCCATTTTGCGGTACGCCACACCCCTCCCGATCAACAGGACCCCCGTTTCGACCGTAGGAGGTCCATTTCGTCCGTTTTGCGGTACGCCAGACCCCTCCCGATCAACAGGACCCCGTTTCGAATGTAGGAGGTCCGTTTCCTCCGTTGTGCGGTACGCCAGGCCTCGTTTCCATCGCTTGTTCCGTCCAAGCCCTCCCGATGAACATGACCACGCATTCCGTTCTGACCCAACCAGTTGGCTCCCACGCGTTCCGTTGCCTCCCGATGAACACGACGCATTCCGTTGCCTCCCCATGAACACGACGATGACGTTGTTTCTTCGTTCCGACCCAGCCATGTACACGAGCCCTGGCCGTACGTATGCGCAAGTAGGTGTTCGAGACCCCGCCCGTATGTACACATACGTGGCCGTATTTTCTTTCTTGCACCCTGGCCGCTGTACGTATGTGTACATGCTACGTGCGCGCCTCTACTACGACACGTACGAGCCTCTACTATGACACGTGTGCGCCTCTACATCCACCAGTATGTATGTACATACACGTTCGCGACCAGAATGACAACGCTACATACGCTTCGACTAGGTGGGTCCCGACTATCAGGCACTTCCTTGCCTGTGAAGATGTAGCTGGTGGGTCCCAGCAGTCAGGGGGGCGAATCGTTTTTTTGCCCGAACACACTTCCTTGTGTGCGAAGATGTAGCTGGTGGGTCCCAGCTGTCAGGGGTAAACGTTTTTTCGTGAAATACGGTGGCCCGTCTGGTGGGTCCCTGCTGTCAGGTGGAGGAATAATTATTTTGCACGTAATAAGGAGGCACTTCCTTGCTGCGGCCATGGACCCAGCTGTCAGCCTCTCCATGTACAGTCCACGTCCGATGGAAGCCGTTCCTTGACCACGTTGACCACGCCGCACCGAGAGCACCAGGGCGGTGGACGACGGCGAGGCCTAGGAAGGGGACGACGCGGAGCCGGGGAAGACGCGGCAGTGGATGCCCACGTGTAGAGGAGTACGAGGGTTCACTGGTTCGATGCGGTGTGAGGCTGCCGTCACCGCAGAATAACATGGGGTGTGGGTGAGTAGAGGGAAGGCCTGGCCAGCGGTGGGAGTAGTAGGGGGCGGTGAGGCCTCTACCGCATCGCAGTCGGCCATGGGAGGCAGGAGCACGAGGCACGACCGGCGCTGGTTTGGGCGGCTGGAGCAAGAAGACTAGAGGTTGAAGAAGCACTACGACCATTGGATGGACATCGTATGGTCACTGGAGCTGGAATCGTGCATATTGACTAAGTTGACAAAGCCCTCCGTCCCCATCAACTTAGTAGGCCCACAAGTCAGCCTGCCACTATACTGGGTCCCAGCTAACAGGGGGAGTATTCATTTTTTTGTGCGTAATAAGGAGGCACTTCCTTGCATGCGATGATATAGCCGGTGGGTCCGAGCTGTCAGCAGCGGTAACATTTTTTCACGAACTACAGAGGCCCTTTCGATGGGTCCCTGATGTCAAGTGGAGGAATCATTATTTTGCGCGTAATAAGGAGGTATTTCCTTGTGTGCGGCCGCGGACCCAGCTGTCGGCCTCTCCACGTACAGTCCACTTCAGATGCATGTCGGTCGTTGACCACGTTGACCAGGCCGCGCCGAGAGCACCAGGGCGGTGGACGACGGCGAGGCCTAGGAAGGGAACGACACTGAGGCAGGGAAGACGGCGGTTGTTTCCCATGCGGAGGGGAGTACGACTATACGAGGGTTTACTGGTTTGTCTGCCGTCGCCGGAGAATAACAGCAGGTGTGGGTGAGTAGAGGGATGGCTAGGCCAGCGATGGGAGTACGGTGGGGCGGTGAGGCCTGCGCGGCAGCACAGCCGGCCGTGGGGAGGAGGTAGTAGGCAGTCCCGCCGACACTTGTTTGAGCGGTTGGAGCAGGAAGAGCAGAGATTGAAGAAGCACGACGGCCGTTCAATGGACATCCAACAGTCACTGCTTGTGCGTCAACCTTTTTTTAGGAAAGCCTCAAATATGTGGAAAATAGCATATAACCCATCTGCCATTATTTCTAATAATTTACAGCCCATTTGCTAATTCTTAAGGTTTTTTTGGAGCCCATATTCTTTTTGTTAGCATTACAGCGCATATTGGGGCCACGGTTAAAAAATTATACGAAATTTTGCATATTTCGGTGCGGTCCGAACTGTTTTTAATACCGAAATTTCGACTCACATTCCAACTGATTTTAAAAATAAATGTATATCAATATAAAATCCAACAAATTCTCCACGCATAATAATTAATGTAATTTAAAATATCGAAATGAAAAAAAAGATATTTGAAACGAATTGCCGATTTGATGTGTTTTAAAAATGTACAACACATTTCTCATTACTGATGGGCCATTTTCTTGGCCAGCCGAATGAAAGCTCTCCTCGTCTTGAAAGATTTGTAGCCCAACAGGCCTGACAAAGCGACTTACTTGGCAAATCACAAAAAAACTGGGTTGTGGCCGTGGACCCAGCTGTTAGCCTCTCCATGTATAGTACTCTTCCGATGGAAGTCATTCCTTGACCACGTTGACCACGCCGCGCGGAGAGCACCACGGTAGTGGACGACGGCGAGGCCTAGGAAGGGGACGACGCGGAGCCGGGGAAGACACGGCATTGGAAGCCCGCGCGGAGAGGAGTACGAGGGTTCACTGGTTCGGCTGCGGTGTGAGGCTGTCGTCGTCGCAGGGCCTGGCCAGCAGTGGGAATAGTAGGGGGCGGTGAGGCCTCCATGGTAGGACAGCCGGCCACGGGAGGCAGGAGCATGCGGCACGACCGGCGCTGCTTTGGGCGGCTGGAGCAAGAAGACCAGGGGTTGAAGAAGCACTACGGCCGATGGATGGATATCGTACGGTCACTAGAGCTAGAATCGTTCATATTGACTAAGTTGACAAAGCCCTTCATCCCCGTCAACTTAGTAGGCCCACAAGTCAGCCTCCCACCAAGGTGGGTCCCAGGTAGCCGGTCATTTTTTGTGCGTAATAAGGAGGCACTTCCGGTGGGTCCAAGCTGACAGCGGGGGGAACGCTTTTTCACAAAATATGGTGGCCCGTCAGGTGGGTCCCAGCTGTTAGGGGGCAAATATTTTTTTTTGCAAAATATGGTGGCCCGTCCAGTGGGTCCCTGCTGTCAGTTGGAGGAATCATTATTTTCCGCGTAATAAGGAGGCACTTACTTGCTGCGGCCGTGGACCCAGCTGAGACTCTTCACGTATAGTATACTTCCGATGGAAGTCGTTCCTTGACCATGTTGACCTCGCCGCATTCCATTGCATGCATGCGTCCATGGGCGTGGTGCGTCCCCACTATCAGCCTCTCAAGTACGGTCATCTTTCGATGACTCTCGGTTGTTTACCACGTTGACCACACCGTGCCGAGCGCACCCAGACTGGAACGACCCGGAGATGGGGAAGACGGGGCAGTGGAATCGCAGATGGAGAGGAGTGGGAAACTTCACTGGTTCGGGTGCGCGGCAGCACAGCCGCGGTGCCGCCCACGAGAGACAGGAGCAAGAACAAAGGTTGAAGAAGGAGCACGGCTGTTGGATTAACATCCAACGGTCCAGCTGCTAGAATCATTTGTTGATTAAGTTGACAAAACCGTGCGTACACGTCCGCTTAGTAGGCCCACAAGTCAGTCACCAAATCTGACGGGTCCCAGTTGTCAACAGGATGAATAATTTTTTTCGCAAAACAAGGAGGCACTTCCTTCCGTGCGAAGATACAACCAGTGGGTCCCAACTATCAGGTGGAGGAAACATTTTTTCAGCTTAATAAGGAGGAACTTTCCTTGCGTGCGACCATGGGCCTCGTGGGTCCCAGCCGTCAGGCTCTCCACGTACAGTCCTCTTCCGATGACTCTCGTTTGTTGACCACGCCGCACCGAACGTAGCGAGACGGTGGACGACGGCGAGGCCCTGGACGAGAACGACTCGGAGATGGGAAAACGCGGCAGTGGAGTCGCAGATTGAGAGGAGGAGAAGGGTAATAACTGGTTCTGTTGTGGCGTGGGGTTGTAGTCTGTGGAGAATAACAGGAGGTGTCGAGGGGTGGAGGGATAGCCTGGCCGGCGGTGGGGTAGCGCTTCGCAGCGATGCGTGCTAAGCAGAGCTGCTAGCCGCCGGAGGCCGGACCAGGCGGTCCCGGCGACGCTGGAGGAAGAAGACGAGAGATTGAATGTGCATGCCGGCCATTGGATATAAATCCAATGGCTGTGGATGACACAATCATTTGTTAACCTTTGACAACGCCCTGCGTAGGCTTCAACCTATTGGCCCACATGTCAGCCTGCAAAAATGTGGCATATATTTAACCCATGTTTTCTAGAATGTACAGTCCATTTGCTGGGCTGGGTGAACAAATAATTTCGCGTCAATCAGGCCCATTTATATTTTCTAAGAAATCCCGGCCCATTTGCACTTCCTTGAAATACACGTATTAGGTGTGCTCGTTATATATATAATGTTATGTTAGAAGGAGCAATTAATATCAAAGAATAAACCGGAGAGGCACATTTTATATATATATAATTAAGAAATTAGCGAGTTATTGCTCAAAATAAAAATGAGCGCATTATTATTAAATTGGTCCTTAAAATCTTCGCAAGCTTTTGTACGCAATCACCAGGATTTCCTTGCCCCTGAGTCAAAAACAACCAGGATTTTCCTTGCCAACTTCCGTTAAACATTTACTTTTATAAGTTAATAACACGTGGGATGTTTTTATAATGTATATATAAGTCTCTATAAAATATACGATAATAGTAATTATATAAATCTTTCCCTAATAATAAAGCACGGATTGACTCTTTGGGTTCACCGTCACGATACGCTTCTCTCCGTGAATTTACGCTTTCAGTCTTTTTCCGTTAGTTTTGATCAACAGTCCGTCCAATTGCTGTGAGGCGGTACTAAAAACTTTGTCCATCCAATTGGTCACGTCCACATTCTCTTATTGGTCCTGCATGCATGTTTTGGCCTGCATGCACGCTTCTGTATCTGTACCTTACCTGATTTTCACACATGTACTCAGAGTAATCCCACCTCGGTTGCTTACATGAAAGTCTACCTGTTTATATACCTGGAAAATTGCATATAAAAAACGAGCCTCTTGAATCAACAAACACAGAAAGAGAACATAGGGAAATTGTACAACAAAACGGCAGTCCGACACGAAGCTGTTCAGTCCGGCACTCGCCGGGGTGAGGAAGCGGAGGCGCAGCGCGCAGATGCCTGCGACGCAGCCTGTTCCACACACTCACCACCTCTACACCACGCACGACATGGACACGAGCGCGGAAGTAGGGTGGCTTGAGGCTCGTGGTGGACCGGATCTAGCAAGAGGAATGCCGAGGTCGGGCTGTGGACTCGGAGTGGAGGAGCCACGGAGAGGCCCGGGAGCCACCACGGCAGCCACAAGAGCGAGATGGGCCTGGCCATGCTTGGCGGTCGTCAGCCGACTTCGTGTTTCTCTGCTGATGATCCCTGTCCACCTGCTGCCCGGGGTCGGCTACATGTTGTTATCTCAGTTTTCTTGGTAGTTTCATTCTTGCTTATGATTAGACCTAGCCGTGTAGATGCAGATGGACATTGGAGGTACAGTGTTGGCACTGACGACTTGGATAAAAATATTTTTGTATGCACTCCGAGTGAGTCAGTCTATATACACTTAAATTTTCACATTCAGTTTCCTTCAGTTAGACGACAACAAGGAGATAATGCACTCCTTTTTTCTGAAAAATATCATAAGGGACATCTTTTGGAAGAATGACGAGCCATGTTGGCCGTAGTTGGAGTGAAAGAATTACAACTTTTTTGTGCCAAATAATCAAATATAGCACTAGTTCAGAAAAAAAAACTGAAACCATGAGAAACGTTGTTGTTGGATGTCAGTGCGCATCATATATCCTCTTGGCCATGCCGGTCATAACAGCAACAACTTTCTTCAGGCTGGTGATGCTCATATTGTCAATCATTCTCACTGTGGTGCCTAAGACAAAAACTCCTAAGGCAGCTTGGTAACTTATGATGTTATTACACCGGAGCACATGTAATGACAGACCCGGTAAATAAGAATAGAACGTAAGTGTGTGCCATATTTTTTTCCCGATGCAACGCACGGGCCCTTATGCTAGTATATATAATGTTGTAGAAGGGAAAACATAAATTGGACACATCATTACTTCTATAAGAGACCTGCGTTTTATACCCCATAGTAGGCATACTAACAAGTTCACAAACAAATACAATAGAAAAGGTAAACATTCATATCAAACTCAGGTTCACAGGACACGTTCATATTCATAGCCAACATTCACTATCAACAACTGAAAAGATTCATATATACACAAGCTCAGCATATCTATGCATCCAAATGATTGATAGATCACACGACAATATTCATACATAATTCACAAAAAGATTCAGATATACACATGTTCAGTATGTTTATGCATCCAAATGATTGAGATCACAACCAATATGATCCATGGATGAACTTCAATTACCTTGGGTACAGACTGGTAAATGGTGTTCAATCGGAGGTACTTCTTGCTAAAATTATTTCTTGTACGAGTAAACTTTCGAGTACATAAGAGGCAACACAGACAATCTGAACTTTGCTTGTAGGTTTATCCTCATATAGTGGCCTCGTGCCGAGGGAGGTTTGAGCAACTTGGCCACTACTTTCATCCAACTAGTTTACTGGCTCATCTTGGTCCTGTATCTCGCCAAAATTCTACATTGCAGACGAGAAAGGAGGCGGTTGAGAAAATGAACCACCCAAATTTTTTGTGCAGTTCAACTAAAATGGAGCATCCTTGGCATGCAGACTGATTAAGTGCCAGATGAATATACGTGTCAACCAACTTGTTTGGAATCTTTAGACTCCATGCCATATAGTTCGCTACCATATGTGCCAATAACCAAAAGGCACAAGTTGGGACCAAAGACTGGACTGCGTTTTTCTGGGCTATGCACCAAGTAATATTTTTGGCGTTCACTCTCCTAATACTTGGAGTTTGACAATTGGTTGACGCTGGTTGATACTAGAATGAATATAGGCACTTCTTATCAACATCGATGCTTGTCTGAGTGAACTTTGGAGTACAAAGCAGCAGCATAAGTACCTATCCATCTGATCATTTTGTGCAGTTCTACTGAAATCACCCGATGTAATGATTTGCCTGCGAGTTCAGGCTCCAAATTACTCCTTTATGAAATCAGCAAACAGTAGCACAATACCAAATTACCAATACATATGACAGGCACAATAATTAGGATAAAGACCAGTACCAACCTGTGTGAGGTACCATATCAATTACTATTTCCTTTGACTGGAAGCCAAGATAAGCCAAGCGACTAACAGCAAAGGAAGAAAGCAAGCGAAGATTAGCGATTGACGGGAAAGGATAGAAGCCGTCGAGGCAATGAAGCACCCAAAGTTTTTGTGCAGTTCCACCAAAATTGAGCATCCCTGTTGGCACATATATTGAGAGAGTGAGATTATTGTAATAGTGGGACTAGTTGATGAAACATACACTAACAAAAGAGAAGCACCCTCATTATCTTAATGGATAAAGTTAGCAACATAGTAGTCTTGCTTAAAGAGAAATATTAGTTTATTTAATCAGTGCTAGTTAGCTCAACTAAACACTCAAAGCATTGACATTTATCATAGGTTGCAAAAATTTAACGTGCAAAGATAAAGGAGTTTCTCATGACAGTAGCATGATACAATTAGAGATGATAACAAACTAATATAGATGAAGGCCTTAGGCCCGTACCAGCCTAAGAAAAAAAGCTTATTCATGTAGTCCCATAAGAGATGATAAAGCACTCACTAGAATCAGACAATAGTATATATTTTTGTGCACTTCAAATGTATGGTTGAAATCACTCTTGTTTACCAGTGCTGAGATTATATCGAAAGATTATCAAGAACTTCCAGCAGAGTTAAAGCACTGGCTGGGATACAGTTCATTGTATTGTCTTGTGTAGTTCCACTAAAATGTATGATTGGCACAACATGATCCCTGTTTGCACAAGTAGGAACAAGGTGAAACCTTCATTATCTTAGTGAGAAAGGATTGGAAGACATTAGCATATTACTCAAACAGTAGCATCAAATTCATGATGAACAATACGCAAAACATTGCCTCATTGAACCAATGGCAATAAATTGACATGCAAAACAATAACACTATTATGTCATGACACTAATAATATTCCCTCCCTGCTCCACCACATGATTCACCTCCATAGACAAACATACACACGTACATGATTCAGCATAGGGTCCTACTAAAGATTTGTTTAACTCCAACAGGAAAATTAGGCAGTAATAAATTAGTGGTACTTAAGTACTCCTAATTAATTAAGTGAGACAGCAGAAGTGGAAGGGCTCCCTGGAGGATCGTCTCACATGTAAGGTAGTCGTTACCGGAGCCCTTGAATGGCCTCGACTGAGGCCTCTGGCTTCAGCAAGATCGCCTTGGCACTGTTTATTCTTCTTCCTCCTCCTCTTCATGCTCTGTTTCTCTTTCTCCTCACCAGTTGGTGAAACCAAGTACATGATTGGCCTTCTAATTCAGAATTGGTTTTGTCAGTGAGGGAGTACAAGTGTACTAGTAAAAAAAGCATTATTTTCTCATGGCAGTCAGAAAATAGAGATGAACACATGCATTAAATATCATTCTTACCTAAAGGAAGGTTATGGCGCAAATATGGATGATGAGGATTGGAACATAGATCTCCCTTTGTGCAGTTCCACCAAAATGAACCAACTATTCCATTCTAACATTCTAGTTAAACATCACAAAAGTCACTTCTTTTAAGAAGAGTTTGTTGCCCCGAGAAACAAACATCCAAGAAACATATCTGGGTTGGTCCCATTTTTGTTCACTCTAGCCACCTACTCCTATGTGTGGATAGCAAATCTAGTCCTGGTCATACCACTGTGTACAGCGTTACCCCTATATTTCCCTTTTCGACCAAGAGACCGGTTGGATGACTAGTCTGTACTACTTTCACCCCCTTTCCTTCCTGTTTGTACCAAGTCCGATGTACATACTAAATTCCCCCACCCCACTTTATTTCTTGTTTGAACCAAGTACTTCAAGATTCGACTCCATGAAGTAGCTTTACCTCTAACAATAGAAGAAAAAAAATATGTGACGTTGGACCATCCGATCGAGAGGGGCTGAGAGGTAGAAAATGATGCACATGCAGCAACGTAGCGAGCTGGGGAAGTAGAGCTAAGGCGGTTTCGAATGAAGATATACCTGAAGGTCGTCGGGATGTGGATAGGTGGGCGGCGGGAGGCCGGATCCTCCCACAGGCAACGGCGAAGGGATTGGAGGACCTCCCGCGCCGGTGCTCGGCCAGAGATAATGGTGCGGCCAGCAGTGGGTTTCCTCCCTCGCTGTCGACGATGGCCTAAACGCTGCCCCTCCTCCCCTTCACCGGCGGAGGGGGATACGTCCGGATTTGTAACCAGCGGTGAGTATAGAAAGCCAGTGTTTTTTGAAGGGCGAAAGACAGTGTTACTACCCCTATCTTGTTTAGATATGGAGAGGATGAGAGTGTGTGAATAGAGCAACCCTAGCAAGCAAGCACGGAGGCTCCGGCCTATATATACGTAGTGGGTAGTTTTCCTTTTTCACTCCATCAAAACAATCGTTTAAAATTGTGTACTACTACATGCCAGGTCGCGGTTTTTTTAGTTGTTGATTGTTTTTTGAGATAGCTACCCGCTTGTTCCAATTGGTGTTATGGTGTGCCAGGTCGCACTTTATATCATTCAAGTCTGGTACTACAAGTCCCTCCATTAAATGAACAACCACCCCTCGTAAAAATTATGAACAATCCCACGGCTAAAATTAGCGGAAACGTGGGTTGCCCCAACATGCATTATTATTTATATTTTCTACTCCCTCCGTTCCTAAATATAAGTCTTTTTTATTAGCCACACCTAAGACAAGAATTTTTTTGTTAGTAGTGAACCCCACATGTCATAGACACAAAAATTGTGGCAAGATTCCCTTAGGCAAGCCAAAGTGTGTCTAACAATTTGAGCAACTCGGGTTAGGCAAGTGTGGCAAGTGTGGGAAAAATAATGTGGCAACATAAGACAAACATAGTCACAATCCAAAAAACCCCGTAATTTTTTGTGACATGCAAGAAAATTTGGTTAGTTAAATTTATAGTCAAAATTTGGAAAGGTGCATCAAATCAACACATGCAAGTATCAAAAGGAAAGTCACGGCATGCATGCATGCGTTGTACTCCCTCCGTTTCCAAATATAAGTCTTTTTAGAGATTACAACAAGTGACTACATATGAAGCAGAATATGTCTACTCCTACATACGAAGTAGCCCATTTGAAATGTGTAAAAAGACTTATATCAAGTGCAGTTCTTTTATATGTCGCGTCAACTCGTACAAGACCGAGAAATTTGATTACTACAACACCCTCTCCCTCGTGGACTGAGCTCCGGTGCCTTAACTGCACCTGCCTTTTGCTGCATGACAGGAGGGCCAACCACCTGTCATAGACGCAAAGGCAGGAGCAGTAAGTAGAAGCTTTCGCTACACGCTATCCCTCCCGCACAAGGTGGACGGACATGCAGCAGTGGATTCGATACTGTAGAAGTAGGAGTAACATCATTGTTCGTCTTCTCGAAGCGGCGAAGAGCCAAGCGCAACCCGAACGTGGCAGTTGCGAACGCTCGCGTGGTGTGGTTCCTTGGAGTACTAGCCAGGCTCTTGCATGAGACAAAATTGCTATTGTTTAACAATTAAATTCCATTATCCATTGGTTGATACTCATTCTGCATAGGTCCACGCGCTTAGCACCGTTTCCTCCTAGGGTCACCAATGTTTATTTGCTAATTAATAGCACTGCATGCAATGAACTAGCCATTGCAAGTCATTAAAAGCATGCACACCTCTCATCTCTTATTGGTTGATATGTCAAGAAACAAGAAACAAGGTAGAAGTTAATGCATCGCGCCTAAGTGTTTTGGGACTATTTGGTTTTCGTAAGATGACTTACACACCTATACAGAGGGAGTAGTATAGCCCTGTAAACCGGAAAGGAGTATTTGCCTTTCTAGAGATTTCAACAAGTGACTAGACTACACCGTGTGCAGTACTCCCTCCCTTCCGGTTTATAGGGCTCAAATCTCAAATCTCATGAACCAAGGCATTTTGCGATTGGAGGAATGTATCTCGTACTTTACCAAACTACCCTAATTAAACTCATGCATTAATTACATAGTTCTCTCATTTTTCCTCTCCGCCTTGGTCGCGGTGCACAATATTGAGCACTCCTATATGACTAGCTGCTCTATCTACATGCGGGACATTTCAAAGCATCCGGGCCCACATGCCATCCACCAAATCACAGCGAGGTGATACAGTCGAGACTCACCTGTAACCCCGGTGTGGCTATCATGACCCGTCATATCACAAAACCCACACCTTTACCAGCAGTGGTAAGGTGGCCTCCAAGTTGGACTAGACGAAGCAACCATCATTTCACGGGAACGCTTGTTCAAGCCCTTTCTTCCCTTTCTTGAAGAAAACCTCACTCTAGGCTACTCACTTCTACCATTTTTCTTCTGTACCGACGAAGTAAAGGTGGGCGAATCAGTTATGCTGCTATATTTTCATTCCAAGAATCTTCTTTTTGCGAAGCACCGACCGATTCTCACATCCTATTCTTTTCCCATTTTCATTGTGATTGTGGTTTCCTTTCTATTGCTTTTTTGTTTGTCAGTTCATTGATGGATCCTGGAGCACTAGGCAAAGAGTTGCCGGCGGACAACCCACTAGAGACAGCGATCTCCAGGAAGCGAGCACCGACCAATGAGTTGACCATGTTGGCGGGCCAACCCATGGAGACGAAGAACTCCAAGAAACAAGCACTGACCAAAGAGTTGAGGACGTTGGTGGACGAACTCCTCAAAGGAAGTTGGAAGAATAGCAAGGGCCCCACCATGCCTACCCCAGGAACTTTGACTGCCACCTATGTGAGGCTTAAGACTGAGTTTGAGGAGATAGTTGCCGTTGAGAAGCAGTATTCCCCCGACAAGGTGATGGCCCCCATCAAGGATGAGGAGATGGCACCCGGAGGGATGAGATCCCCCGGTGAGCTGCACAAGGTAAAAAATAATGGCTTATTACCATAGTTGTGGTTTTTGATTATTTGCAATGTGCTTGCTAATATGTTAGGGTTGTGCATGTGTCAGTGGACGTCCTTGATGATTCCGATGTCATGGCCTGCCCTGTTGGCATCGCCCCGGAGATCGATTCCGATGCCGCTGTCCATCCTATGGACATCGCCCCAGAGATCGATTTCGATGTCGCAGTCAGTCCTGTGGACATCGCCCTAGAAATCAATTCCCATGCCGCTGTCCGCGCTGTGGTCATTGCCCGAGAGATCGATGACAAGAAATAGTTGTTCGCGCTAATCCTTTTGGGTAGTTTGCATTGCCCTATGTTTTATTACCAGAACGATGTGTGTTATCAAACCATCATAGGGCTAGTGCACTGTCTTGTGTGGGAGGATCTTGCTACTTTTGTTTGATAGTGAATCATGCGAACCCTCTCCGAGTTATGGAAACAGATGTATCCTCACCAGCTTTTGATGTAATATATGGCATGCTTAGATGTAAGTTTGAACTGTTTATCATATCAACATGGCTTGTTTGATGATTCTTGGTGTTAGTAGGCTAGCTAATGTGCGAGCTATAGTACTTGCAAAACACTCACCGAAGAGAAACATTGGGGCCGATGAGCTCGTGGTACGCTTATACTTATCCCTCGTCGATCGACCAATAGCCCTAGCTCCTAAAATTGTAGGCTTGGCGATCGATCAGACAATAGTCAACATACATTCAGGACTCATTTTGTTCATAGGGTAGGAAAATCGTAGCAAAAGTACAGAGAACGTGCAACACAAAATCATAGCAGTGCAGAGACGTACTCCCTCCGTTCCAAAATAGATGACCTAGGCGGGCTAGTTTGGCCTAGTGGGTTTCAGTGATATGACGTGGTACAGTGCTGTCCAGTCTTCGTGTGTGGTAGCAGTATTGCGGGTACAGTAAGTTTTCTTGAAGAAGCGGAATTCAACAAAGTCATGATGGTTCCTTCGTGCGAACAACTTACATTGGGAAAGGTTGGGCCTGTGATACGACTGGGGTAGACCAGGATAATTTTGTGCATGGCAGGTGGACCAGGATGGTCGACGTCCCACATGCCGGCGAATGAAAGTATTCTTTTCGATATAGAGGAGGAGAAACGAGTATTGATTGTTTATTTTTTACGAAAGCTATTGTCTCCACTGTTACGACGAAGGAGTGTGAAACACGGCAGCCCAGTGAACTTGGCATGTGCACCACTCCCTCCTTCCTCATGTAATGCCCAGGTTACAACTTTTTCTCACTTTCTCTCTATCTATTTCCTCTCAAATGTTTTTTACCTTTATTTTGTAAGACACAATTGTTTTTATGCCTTTTTTTAGAATTATTTTTTATACCTAGGAGCACATGTAGAGACGGGCTCTTGCAGAGCCTACTCCTTGACTTTGTCAATGCCTCCCTCTCCTCCACATAAGGAGTACTACTTGCTATGCATGCATGCGGCGGGCAGCTGGCGTCTTGAGGGGCCAGGGCGGTGAGAGCGGGCTCTGGAAGCGGTCCGGGCTCCAGCATGGCCCACCTCACATTATCACCATATATTTCTTGGAGTCCATGCGTGGCGGGCGGGCGATCTCTTCTCCCTCCCCCGTTTCTCTCTTCTCAGCCGACGCCCAACGAGCGATTAGATTTCGGCTATCGACGGTTTATTCAATTACGGTCCCACATGTCAGTGAAATTGCGAGACAACGCGTGTCACCTCTGGTGAGCGGCGTGCGAGCCGGACTGTCGGGGTTGCGACGCGTACGAGTCATAAGTGTGCCGCCTTTTCCTTTAGAACTTGCGAAGCGTAACATTTTCGTGCGATCGATCAATAGAAATCCAGAACAAAATGACGAGGGTGGTGCTTTCCCGCTCGTTAGGCGGGCTAGTTCGAGTGATATGACGTGCTACAGTGCCGTCCACTTGCTCCATTTTTATGTAAGCAAGAGTTTACACTCTTACGCGGGAGGAGTGCAAAACACCGCGGATCTGATTTTGATCGAGGGATAACTGTTCACTACCAAATAATGGAGGATTGTTAGCGATTATAGCATGATAGTTAGGGCATCTCCAGCGCTGGCCCACAAATTTACACCGGCATCTGTCCGAGGACACTGATGCATGCCATCCGATGCTGCCCGCATACCTTTCGACAACTATATGAACTAACCGGACGAAATTCGTGCAAACAAAGCAAATTTCAAATTAACCGGATGAAATTCATTACATTTCAAAAACTTTTCCTACAAACTGGACGAAATTCATTACATATTTCGCACAAACCGTACTAAAACCTACTGTAAACCTAATCTAAACGATCGTCGGCGCCCGACCACCATGTCCGGCCATGAACCCGAGAAAGTCGGCCATTGCCTTTGCCTCCTCCTCATCCGCCTCGATAACCTCCTCCTCCGGAGCACAAGGTTATGAATATTACTGCCTCCACGTCACCGTCAAGTGGCTAATCGGCCGCCGATGTTTACCCTACCAAGCTTGGCGTCGACTGAGTGGAGTAGCGGTGGCCTTCCCGGGACCAGAGCGGCGGCGACCTACCGTGTACTACTCTTCCTCGCTGCCGGCTGCGCCCGCGCACGCGCGCCGACTTCGTGGTCGTGGAGGCGGAGGGCGGCCGGGGGGTGGCGGCAATCTCCTTCGTTTGCTCCTGCGACAGTACGTTGAAGAGAGCTTTGGAGCGCGCCCGGAGCGGAGCCGCCGATGTCCCTCGTCTGCTCCTGCGACAGTACGTCCAAGAGAGCTTCGAAGCGCCCAGAGGCCATGGTTGAAGTGGTGCCGACAGAAGGAAGGGACCGGAGGAGAATAAGTGTGGGTCTTTGGCTATGGATGGGAGCTGGGGCTCAAGTTAATATAGCGGGCGAATGGCAATGAGCCGCGGCAGACGGATGGACAATTGGCGGCGGAGTAGATTCATCGTGCGTGAATGCGGACGCTGCTTCAGTGACTTAACTACAGATGCGTTTGGGTTACTAACATGTGGGCCAACGGGCATCTGGCCCGCATGTCAGTGACACACCAATTCCACCTGCAGTTAAGTCCGGTGAATGCGGCATTGACACTCTGGAGAGACGATGACCGTTTCAGGTGGGAAGCGCGTGCTAGCGGTGCAAGGGGTTTCGGTGTGCAGTGGCACTAAGATCGTCGCTCACGATAGTACATACTCCGTACCATACTACCATAGTACCCTCTCTAGCTTAGGTTGTCTTATAGATTGCCATTGTGATGGACGATATACATGAGCAAGGCGGTCCGAGTATGACCGTTGGTGTTGAGCCAGGTGAATACATGCTCGGCGTTCACGTAGGCCTCCATCAAACGTCTAAACAGTAATGTCAGGCACCGCCGGGGCGCGCAGGTGATGGGCTCGCCGTTTGCGTTGCGCCTTGAGCAGGACTTTGATTTAGAGGGCGACGTGCATGCATTAGCATGCTTTGACAGCGTGGGCGTGAGTGTCTGACGCGAAGTATTTCATTTTCATTTGGCTGACGAGGGTGCGTTGCAGCGACGAGTCCTTGGTTTGATTCCCCACATACGCATACTTTTGGTTTTTACAGTATTTCTTTCTCCATTAACAGGTAGGCCCGCGTAGATAGATAAAGAACACGAGCTGATGAGGCACATGCAGACTTTTTGACTGGTCAACCAGACTAATACGGAGCTATACGCTGAGCTAGTGATCGTATAATCACCATATCTCGTATACAATGATCAAACTGAGCTATCAAGACAAGTTCGATGACCGCCAATGCATTTTACTCGGTAATAAATGACCAGGATTGAAGGGGAATCCAAATTTGCTTCGTCTTCTATCCTTGAGCTCTTGACAAACCAATGCACTATATGATTGTCCGGCCACTCCACCCAGAGCTCTCACCAAGCGTCGTTCATGCCACTGCACTGCACACTAACCGGTAAGGCAGCGATGGCATCTCACCACGCCGAGTTCCTCTCCGCCCATGACCGCACACAAAATGGTAGGGAAGCGATGGCATCCCGCCGTGCCGAGTTCATCACTGCTCGCGACCTCACAACTATGTGGGAGGAATTTGAAGATGCCAAGGCCGAATGGGCGGTAGAGCAAGAGGCGGCCAGAGCCGCATAGAGGGAGCAGAAAAGTTAGAAAGCACTCAAGAAAAGAGAGGCCCGTCGCCGCAAGAAAGAAAAGGACGCACGCGCTGATGCGGAGAGGTCGACAGAGATCCAAGCACGGTGGGTTGTCGCCGACAAAGCCGGGAAGGAGAACGACGCTGTCTGGCCAGCATGTGAGAAGTAGTAGTACTAGTATTTAGTGTGTGTGTCTGTGTCTGAGTACGAGCATGTACCAATACTACTAGTTACTACTATAGTTTTTAGAGCAAATTACCAGTATATTAGCCTAGACTAAATGGAAAAATTCCTATCCTAAGCATCAAATGGCATCTCTTTCTCTATAGGAATTGAGATGCATGTCATCTCACTTCCTATGATTTTCATATTCCTATCCTATGAACGAAAGGAGGCCTCTGTTGGAGTAACTACTGTAGCTAGCAGTACTACTGGTACAGTAGTTTTCTTCAAGAAGTGGAATTCAACGAAGTCATGATGGTTCCTTCGTCCGAGCAACTTCAAAGTGGGAAGTGGGCCTGTGATTTGACGGCTCATTAGTCATTGTTACTGCGGCGCGACGACCTGGGTGACTCTCCCTTGGAGTTCTACGTGCATGGCAAGTGGACCAGGATGGTCGACATCCCACATGTTGGCGAACGGGAGTATTATTTCAGATATCGAGGAGCAAGGAAACCGCGTGGTGTAGTATCACTGCTGATTAGTTTGCAAAAAGATAGTATCACTGCCGATTTATAATTATTTTTTATTTCTGATGAATGCTAGCGTTTCAACTCTTACGATGAAGGGTGCCAAACATGGCACGTACTGGATGTCCCACACGTCAGTGAAAGGAGTGGGACATGAACATCGTGGTAGAGCCCAACATAAAAAACAGCATGGTAGAGCGTCTCCACTTCTTCCACTTCTGGGTCGGAGACCACACGTAGTAGTACTTAGTGGTATGAACGATACAAAGTGCGACATGGAGAGAAAGACACGTCTAGTTGGAAGGTCTCAGGGCATACACGTAAACAAATATAAAAGTTAATATGTGCCTCCAACTAATATAGTAGTAGTGGAGTACTTAGGCACGTACTCCATAACATCACCGTGCATTGCACGTACAACGTTTAGTGGTAGTACGTAGTAAGATACAAATGCTTCCCAAGAGTTCCCTTCTTGACCTACTTTTGGGTGTTCGGTAGAGTGTATGGAGGGTGCATGAGTCCACACTTGTTTAGCACAAATACACTAGAAGCACGCATGAAGAGAGCATGCATGAAGAGGGGTGTTGAGTTGAGCATGCATAAAGAGGGAACAACTATGCTGAGACGAGAACACAATCAAACACACCCTATATGTCACGCATTTTCATACCATGTGTGCCTTTCTACTTCACTTACTGCACTACATTACTCAGGTTCGTACGTCCACTCCTGGGTACATGTCCGTCTCGTAGTTCCAGTCCCACGTGTTCTTCATATAGATGGAACGATCCTTGCATAACACGTGCACCTTGATGCTAGATGTCTCGCGTGTTGGCAAAAGGATGAACAAAGCTCACGTAAAAAAATAGAGTGGAAGAACATAGATTCCAGACGACCGAGAAGGAGCAAGGAACCTCGTGATGGAGCGTCTACACTCATAATATTTAATATTATTCAGCGATATAAAATTAACCAATCATCTCCACAGTGGACTGGAAGAGTACGAAACACGGCAGCCTAGTGTAGTTACATCATACTAGTACATGGCTAACCCATGCTATCACCGTATTTCTTGGCTTCCGTGCGACACCTATCTCTAGTAATCCAGCAGCCCGTATCGCTTCTCCCTCCTCGTCTCTATCAAAGTGCGGTGGGCTGGCGTTTCTGCCGTCTATTGAGGTCGGTTAACTATCACATGTTAGCGACATGCCAAGAGCATTCTAAAAAATTTTCCTTTCACGTTCCGTTTTCAAAAGGAAAAAATCCTTTCACGTACGAATTTGCATGTATGATTTGAGCAACTTGCATGTCCTATACTGCTCCTGTTTGATACTCTAACTTAGCTAGAGGTTAGACTAACTCATGACTAACCCTGAACTAACTGTAGCCAAACAGGTGTTTGGGTAACAGGGTTAGATTGACAATAAATGCACTTCATGGAGAGAGAAAAGTGATTTTTCAGTGGTCCCAATGAGAACTATCTCCAGTTAGCACCTCTTGGGTGGGATAGTTTTTTTTTGGTGGGTTCGGTGCAACTTGCTCCAATTTAAACCCTCATGCTTGGATACTTTAGGGCTATTTGAGCCCCAACTAGCTCAAAGTAACTCTAACCCATGGACCCAAATAGGGCCTATGGCCAGTCTCGATGCAGAGCAGTCATGTGCACCGGGAAGCGGTGCTCTCTCGGCCATCGCGCCACTTCAAAGCCGGCGCCAATGAGAGGTCGCCTCCGCTCTGGCCGGGAATTAATGCGGCACTGACGCTCTAGGGAGACGCTGACCGTTTCATGTGGGAAGCGCGCGCTGGCAAGGGAGTATAGGTTTTGAACCATTTCAGGTGTAGTACTGGTAGTTTGCAAAACTACTCAATTATTGCACTTAGTTTCCTAAGAAATTGTGGTAAAAAACGTTACTCCACAGCCCGCTTCGCTTCTCCTTCCTCTTCCACCGCCCGCACACATCCACGGGAAGCGACCGGTCAACCCTTATATAGGAGTGCTAGCACAAAAAGATGCATCCATGACCACTAAAATTTCCATATTAAAGTGCCGCTCCGGCGGGAGTATGGCGTATGTTGTTACCTTCGGCCGGCCCATGGCTACCGGGCGACGGTGACTAGAGAAGAGGCAGCGGGAGGGGAATGAATGCAGCTACTATTTGGGTTTGCCTTCCGGCTTAAATAAATGCGCAGCATCACATGTACCCGCGGGTGCACAAATTGTAACATATGTGTCTGCTTAAGTGGGCGTCACATAACTGGTGTGTGTGTGAGAGATATTCTGAGAGACAGAGTGCGTGTGTGCGACTCTACTCTTCGGACATGTACTCAACCTTTTGCATCGGGATATAAGTATAATGGTATTTACTTTAGCTAGTGATTTATGTGGCCATGTTAACGTAGTTGTGTCAAAAAAATGTCACTTCCTGCTCGTGATTTGCGTTATATAATTACAAGCAAGATTCTCATGCATTGCAGGGAACATCAATATGCATTTTTTTACAAAACACCTGTTGTGATTGACCCATGCAGGAGTAATCCCATGTGTAAAAACTAATGATATCTCGAGAATTTTATCGGAAAACTGGTATCTCAAAAATGTCATCGAAAAAATAAAAGATGAGAGATAAGGCGAGGAGGAGTGGAGCGTGGTGGTGACTGGTGGTCGGAATGGGCGGAGGCATGGGGATGGACGGCGCCGGCAGGAGGCAGCGGCCACCATGCATGCTAGATTGTTCCAGAGACTTATTCCTTTTTTAATTGCCGAGCAATGAGGTTGCGGGAGATAATGCTGTGGAGAGAGGTGCGGGTATCTTTTGTAAAATTATCATAGTTTTCTTTCTATCCTCATATATAGATCATACGGTCTGTATTACAAGATGGCAGGCACACCATCACCGCCAACTCATTTTTTAATAAGGGTACAGATGATAAGTTTGCTGACTACTAAAGTAAAGTGGAATTTTTCCATGTTATGCAAGTAAATAAAGGTGATTGTTTATCATACGGGTAAGGTTGGATGAAGGGTGGTAGGAACAAATGCTCCGCCTAGAGCATGTGTGTGTGAGATGGAGTCTTAGTGTGTGTGTGTATGTGTGTGTGAGAGAGAGATGGAGTCTTAATTTGTGTGTGTGTGAGAGAGAGAGAGATGGAGTCTGTGTGTGTGTGGGGGGGGTGCGTGCATGCGTGTGTGCGTGTGTGTTTGTGTGAGAGAGATGGAGTCTTACTGTGTGTGGGGGGGTGCATGTGTGTGTGTGTGT
>NC_041386.1:462378621-462400351 GCF_002162155.2 Triticum dicoccoides
ATAGAGAGGTGATGTGTATGGCAGAGGCCACCAACGATGGGGTACGAGAGAGAAAATGCCCGTAGAGAGGGAAGAGAAGGTGTGTAAGCGTGAGAGGAGTCAACATCGAGAGAACTTGTTTGTTCGAGGGACACCGAGGAAGACTACTATATATCGATGGTGCATGTAGGCGGGAATTAAACAAAGGGATGATCTTATTGGTTTCGGGCATATAGGGGAAGAGTAAGAGGCGGCGGGGGGGGGGGGTAGCTAGAAGGAGATTATTAAGTGTGAGTGTGTGTTTTACACATCCAGGTGGAAATTATGTGCACAAAAGAGGAGAACGATTCGATGTGGCATTAGGATTGAGGGTAATTAACTACGTATGGAGACATAGAGACCTGAAACGTGCATGTGTGAGAGGTATACATGTATACGTGGGATGTGTGTGTGTGTGCGTGCGCGCATGATCGAGATAAAAGAAAGAAGACATAAGTCATAAGATCAACCACATGGGAGAGACGGAACGGTATGACCATATGCATGCATGTGAGAATGCAGGGAAGAAGGCCGACAATTGAGCGTGTTTTTGTCTTTAAGAGATAGTGGCGTGGGCTGGAGCATGCATCTATGGCGAGCAGAGGGAGTGAGGCGCAACGATTGTGCAAAGGAGACCAACCTATAAATGCATATGTATGGAGGGACATATATAGTGTGGGTGATAGGAAGCAAGACTCCGTGCGAGAAAGAAATGTTGACGGAGAAACTACAGATAGATACAGAGATGGAGATGCTATCTAGAGGGACATCCACTAGTTTGGGTGTTGGAGATGACCGTGGGGTGGTTCAAAGGGTGAAGTTATATATGTGTGTGAGAGGGCACTTGACTGCATGTAGAGAGAAACATATGTAGTTTGCATGATAGGAATCAAGAGTGAGGGTGAGAAAGAAGGTTGATGGAGAAACAGATAAATAGAAAGATAAAGATGCTAGCTAGTGTGCGTTAGAGATAGGAGTCAAGTGGATCAGAAGGCTGGGTTAAGTGTGTGGGTGTGAGAGAGATAGAGAGAGGGTGCATGTGATTCACATACAAACATATATCAGAGAGAAATGAGATCTAGAGAGACGGAGTTTTGTGTCTGCGAGAGAGAAAGATATTTCACAACGAGAGTGATAGCTAGAGAGACATATGAGGGAACGCAAGATATCTCTAGGGAGAGAGGGTGTGTGTGAGCGATATACAAGAGAACAATGGAGAAATATGAGTCCCTGGGAGACGGAGTTTGTGTTTGTGTGTGAGGAAGAGATATTGAAGAGGAAGAGTCGTAGGTTCTCATATCTAAGGAGCGAAAGACATCTCTGTATGAGGGGTGTGCGAGCGGCACACATGGGAATAGTAGAGAGAAATGAGACCCCGGGAGACAAAGTTTTGTGTTTGTGTGAGAGAAAGAGATTCCACATGGAGAATCATAGTTAGAGACACATAGCAGGGAGCGAGATATACTTAGAGAGAGATAGAGTGATGAAGGTCGAGGGAGAGAGTACCGTCAATGTGTTACGAAGATAAAAGATCATTGTCAACATACAAGTAGCACGAGAGATACCTGAGAGACGATGAACACGTATAGGTCCAGAGAGATAGTCCTATATAAGCATGAGTGATAGCTATATGAGACGAATATCTGGATTAAAGGGGATTCAAATATTTAAACTGGAGATCACGACATTGATAATATCATAACACAAATTGGTGTATCAAACATGCATATTCATTTGAATTTGGGCACACGTGTAATGTTATATAGTTTATCAATATTGGTGATCCATAGATTCTTCAATTACAAACAATGCATGGTTTATATGCAATTAATGTCTAAACGGGATTACACTATATGTTGCGTGTGTGAAACACATTATACATGTTTGAGAAGTAAAAAAACGCATGAAACACACATTAATTGGAGACAGTTAGCGAGGAATGCATACATTGGATTTCAACATAAAGTGGTTTCAAATATTTGAAAATCCAAATTGATGGATACAACCTTATGAATCTAAGATCATGCCATTTGTAAACCATATTTATGTATAAATGGTGTTGTGCTTGTGAAAGTATATACAAAAAATGATGTATATAGAATGTAATTCCAATTGAAAATGGATCCCGCCCGAAAAAATAGAATACAAACGGGATTCAAATTGAGTTGGCATGGTAAACATGCACTCTGCAAAATTTGAACGAAGCGGGGAAAGTCGCAGTAACCGCCCGAAACCAAAATCTGCGAGATGGAAATCACTACTGCCTATCCCTGCCACGCAAAGCCTATCTTCTAGATTTCTATAGGTTTCGGTAGGGGTAGGTTTGTAATTTCACCCAAGCGTGACGTAACCGCCTCTCGCCCGGATTCATACACGGTGGCGCCAAAACATAGTGTGTCCTCGGCCGAAATCGACTCCCTCCTTGATTCATATTCATACACGGTGGGCGCCAAAAACAAACTCTCGTCGGTAAATATTCGGTGTATGCTAGATTACCGTCCTATCCCCAACCGACTAATGTTGCTGTGATGTAGTAGAAATTTGAAACGGGGGCTAAGTTTGTAAATTTCCTCGCATTTGAGACAAGCGCGCCCTGAATATATGGTTCCCCCTTCCTCTCTACCTCCCTTTCCCCCATTCGTACTGCGCCAAAACACCCTCTCCACCCCACCCTCCTCCGTCCGCCGCCGTCCGCCACCCCATCCACCGCTGTCCTCCTCCACCATGCCGGAGCTGATACCCGGATGCTTCCGTCCTTTACAAGAGATCGACCTCTCTCATCCATGGCTTCGGACCGGGATCCTTGCATCCCGTCCTCTCGCTTCATCCCCGCCGGCGTCCGCCTTGCCGGCGCCGCTCCTACGACCGTCTCGTCCACCGCACCCTGCCGCCACCGTCTACCCTCCTAGATCTGCTTCCACGCCGCCGACAGCCATCGCTATCGCAGCACCATCAAATTCTCAGCAGATGCGTACACGGCGCCGCACCAGAGGCAGTACTGTTTCGTATCTGCTCAACTTATTTCTCGCAACAAGAAAATAGATCGCCACTGCTTTACTCTGATTTCTTGTCTTGGTTGCGAAGTTTCCTTTGTCCGGTTTGCACCTTCAGATCCGCCATGGCACGCTCAACACTATACTCCCAATGCTTATGGTTTTGCCTTTTTATATTCCACACTAGTTAAATCATAGTAGACTGAATTTCAAAATTGGGTCAGTCGATTTTTCAGAGCTCGCCGGAGTTCTCCGGTGCGATCGAAGGGGCTTGGGTGGTTATTGGGCCTCGCCGAACAAAGAGAACTCGACGCGGGTGGGGGTTGGGGCGGGGGTGGGGGTGGGGGTGCCGGAGGAATACATGCGGTGGGGGCCGGTGGTCCGGCCGGCGGCCCGTGCGGTGTTCTGTATGGGAAGAATCAGAGATGAGGAAGAAGAAGGGTTAGGAGACATAGGATCTTCATCCAACCACCTGAAATGGTTGAGAGACAGCTGGGAGTTGCATTCTTAATGTGCTCTGGTTCATCATGTGTGGGCACTGCGCAACCAACATTTTATTATCCAAAATCTGCTTGCTCTTCTTTACCATGTTCCTCTTGCGTTCTTCTTTAATATCTACTCTCTCCATTCCTAAATACAAGTCTTTGTATAGATTCCACCATGGACTACATATGGAGCAAAATGAGTGAATCTACACTCTAAAATATATCTGGATACATCTGTATGTGTTCCATAGTGGAAATCTCTACCAAGACTTATATTTTGGAACGGAGGGATTATGATAGTAGTACAGTATGTTCCTTGTACTGAAGATGAGCAGGGACATTTGCAGTGTAGAGGTCTATACGGTCGGTTGTGATGGACACTTTGAGCCTCTTTGATTCGTAGGATCTTGTAAACATATGAATTGGATTTGTAGTGGCCTGCCCACTTGAATCCTATAAGAATAGCAAGGAAATGCGGGGAGCTGTGTCACCTTTGAGAGTTACACTGATATTAACAGTACCGCACCTTCACTTGAAGAGAGCTGGTATCCGAAGCCTTTCTAGTCGTACCGGCAATACTAGCACATATATTCCAGCAAGTTCCACTTTGCTGATTTTACTCTGATGCTTAAGGTTTTCCTGTTATATCTACACTATGATATGTGTAGCTGCTTTGTGTCGCACTAGCAGCAGTCCACTCTTGAAGCTAAACACTGCAATGACTTACAAAATTGGCACCAAGGCGTTGAGTGCCATTCTGGATGCAATGAAACTCATACGCTCCCCACCTGTTGATTCTTATTCAGAATATGATCCTAGTGACTATTCTAACCTCGAGGAGTCAAAGGCAGATGGCCTGTCCTGTTCACCCATCAAGGTGCATGTTCTAATTTGGCAATGTTTTATTGATTGCGGGTATCTTGCATATGTTTTCTTGCATTTCTTCTACTTTGTTGCACTGCCATCTGCTTAGTTTACTCATCATACATGTCGAGATGCCATGCCCATCCATTATCAATACATATTCCATCTATCATCATACCATGTTTTTCCACTCAAATGTTGTTTTTGTGCATCAGACATCAAAAAGGAAGAGGGTGATTGCAGAACCTAAAGGAGCACCAGCAAAGTCCTTGAAAAACGTGGTGGTGCCAGAGAAATCAGACAGCACCCCACTTATATTGGTTGTACAACCAGTGACACAAAACGTAGGACCGACTCTAGCAGACTGTACCCATACTTCACTGGCCACACCACTAGCCCCACTACACAGGACCTGCACTCCAGCAAAAGGTATACCGATTTCATTTGCCATAGCACCAGTTGTACCACAGAAAAATCCCACTCCAGCAAAAAGTACAGCAAGTCCACCGGCCGAAGACCTATCCCAACTGCAGAGACGGCCAATTCCTGCAGATTGGAACCCCATTCCATTTATTCCCAGGTTTAAAAGATAATGCTTTCAATGTTTTTAGGGACTACATGTATATTTTCACATCTTCTTGTCCAACTTACGTGTAAGTGCTATTATTCATGGTTATTATTTTCCTATTTTCTGCTGATTGAACACATCAATGATTTACATTACATTGTTGTAACTAGGCGAGGGTCAATCTGGATAGTCATGACGAGCAAAGCTTGCTTGTGCTTCTCAAGGAAGCATGGTAGCAGTATCGGTGTTACCTGAGGAAATCACACTTTGATGGCAAGACTATAAACGAATTTTCGGTGAAGTCTCCTGTGCTAAATTTAGAAGACATTGAATGGAAAAACCTTGTTATGCACTGGCCTCGTTCCCAGGATGAGGTACTGTCTATGAAATCACATGACAATTTGAACTTCTACTTTTCTGCATGTGCCTTACAGATCTTTTTTGCAGGAAATCTGCTCGAAGAAGAATTCCGGTTTGACAAGAACGATAGCATACCGCAAATATGTTGCCCACTGCTTTGCTCTTGTTAGTACCTGTTGTCCTGTATCACTGTACTTGCATACATACCTGGTTCATTATGTGATAGCAGTATGCATGATAGCTTGCTTATCAATTGTCCGCTCCAAATTATCTGATCTGTATGAATGGTTACATTAGTGTAGAATATATCCAATGCCAATGTTTTTTAGCTCTGCATTGTTCTTGTAAGTACATGTTGTCCTTTATCAGTGTACTTATAATGACAGGTAGTTGTTCATGTACCATCACTCTGCAGCTTATTTTCCTTTGCCCTCCATTTTCTTCACATCAGATCTATATTTACTCTTCCCATAAGGTTGGTACTGAATAAGTTTAGCTGTGCATTGCTCTTGGCTGTACCTTTTGCCTGTATCGCTGCACTTACATTTATAGCTACTTGGTTATGTATCATCACTCTTCATCTTATCTTTAATATTCTCCATTTTTTCGTATATTATCACATCTATATTTACTCTTAACAAAATGTAGAATAAAGGCAATGCTTTTGAAGAAGATTCTTTGGTAAACTTCTTGAATTCCCCCCCCCCCATCAGCATGGACAAGGCCTTTATAGAGCCTGTCTTCACCTATAATGTAAGTTTGTCCATCTCAAGCCTTCAAACTTTGTTGTATATATTTGGTTAGGCATGACTGCAACAGCTGTTTATTTTTGGTGTTTGCATCAAATTGCTTGTTTAAAGTTTATTATGTAGTTCATAAACAAAAGTTTGTCCTTTCTCAATTAATTTTTCAGTTGTACAACCAAGTTCCTTCTTCATACCATGTAAATTAAACTATACAGAGCAAGTGATCTTCTTTTGCACTGCATGTATGCTTCTGTTCTTCATCCATAATCCAGTGGTGTGGTGAACCTACCCACTACAACACAATGTCATATTCTGCAATGTCTTAACTATGAACAATGTCATATCATTTTACTATTATTTAAACCGTCTCTTTATTTGCCAATCTAAAATGGTATAAATTGACAGCACACTAACCATTAATACTTATGAGTTCTTGATCTGTAATCCAGTGGTGTCGTGAAGCTGCCAACTCCTTCACAATGTCATTTCCTGCCATGTCTTGACCTGAACAATACCATATTGTGTTAATGGAATTTTAAACTGTGTCACTTTATTCGTCAGTAAGAAATGTGATGAATTGTCAGCACTGATACTTTTATGTGCAAAATCTGTCATATGTCTGCTTGTTTATCTTTCAGAGTGATGAGATATAAGTGTTGAACAAGCGCAGTCTCATCATCTTGCTCAGCTGCTTGTGCTGCAGCTCCCCAGCAGGGCTAACCTTTCTTGAACTCTATTGAAGTGCTGTCGATTTTGTATATTATTTTGTCGGCGTGTTTATTTGTACTGGTGGCGATCTTTGATGCCGAGTGTATGTAATCTGCTGTCTGCTTGTGCTTTATTATCATAGTGGCGAACTTTGATGCCTAGTGGATGTAATATGCCGTAATTTCTTTATTGTATAGTCTATGTTTTTTCTTATTCACGATGCTGCAGTTATTTTACTATATATATATCCTGTCTTCGCAGTAAACCGGCCAAACCGTAAAATTATGGTACATAATCAGGTCGTCATGCAATCACGATGTAGGTTGGGCCTGAAACGTGTCGAACAGCTCACGGGCCGGCAGCAGCCCGAAATGAACCCCGACCCATGATTGTGCGAATCAAATCACAGGCTTTTAACAGGCCAAAATTGTCTTCGTCCTTGTTTGGCCCAATCAGATATCGGCTGCGAGCAGGCCGGATGCAAACGGAGCCGTAGTTAGGCCCTACTATATGACGGGCTTTTAATAGGCCGAAATTAATATAGGGTCAAAATGTTAAACAGGCCCTTAACAGGCCAAAACTAATATCAGGCCGAATTATTAAGTGGGCCTTTAGCAAGTAGGCCGAAAAGCATAGTGTCCAGTTGACGGGCCGAATCTGATATGGGCCATAATTGAGCCCAAAGCCTCTTAAAGGGCCGGACCTGATCTGGGCCGTAATTTGGCCCAGAACGTGGTAGGCTTTTAACAGGCCGGATCTCATATGGGCTACTATTAGGCCCGGAGCATGGCAGGCCATTAATGTACCGGATCAAATATGGGCTGGCATTTGGCCCAAAACATGGCAGCCAGTTAATGGGCCGGCCTACTAGGGTCCTCAAAATCTTGTGGGCCTTCAACTGGGCCGGTCCATTAATGTCAGTGAAATCTCGTGGGCCTTTAGCTGGGCCGGCCCATTATGATCTACAAGAATCTTGTGGGCCTTTACCTGGGACAGCCTATTATGACACACAAAAATCTTGTGGGCCTTTACCTGGGCCGGCTGATTATGGCCCGCAAAATCTTGTGGGCCTTTAGCTGGGCCAGCCCATTATGGTCCACAAAATCTCGTGGGCCTTTAGCTGGGTCGGCCCATTATGGTCCACAAAATCTCATGGGCCTTCAGTTGGGCCGGCCCATTTACACTTGATGGGTCGGTCCACGTGTCAACATATCATAGGCGCGTCTCACCCATTGGATGAGTGACACCTGTGCCAATGCTGACCTAACACGTATCTCCTCCAGCCAGTGATGATTTTACACGTGGAAAATCTCCATTGGTCGGGGCTATTAACGGGTTATCGGATCCAAAATCCGACCCGATAGCTTAACGGCGTTTCGTTACGGTGGATGCCACGTGTGGTCACCCTTGACGAAAGCACTTCTGTGACGCGTGATTTATCATCATGGAAGTGGACACTTCCATGATGATAATTTTGGTAATGTCATGGAACACTTCTACGATAGCACAGGTATCACTATCTTGATTCTGTCATAAAATCGTCATGGATGTACATGCATGACAGAAAACACGACCTACTATGACAAACACGTATCATCACGGAAGTGTATTTTTTGTAGTGCCAACAAGGGGGAAGCTACTAGTGATCAAGTTCCTTTGACTAGTGGTAGAAGTGGAAATGGCATCTTTGCCTATGTTGAACCTCCACTTACTTATGGAGGACCGGTTCCCTCCACGCATATGAATCATGTTGGTCCTCCTCCTAAGCTTGTGAAAAATGAGGATTTTGCTTCTTGGGTGTATCGCTTTAAACGTCATTTAAATCATAGTTCTACTAATCTTTGGAGAATTATTGAGCAAGGTTTCTACCTGCATGATCCAAGCAACTTCACTCCTAGAGAAGTCGCGGACCATCAATTCAACGAGTCCGCTCTCTTAATTCTCCAAGAAGAAATTCCTCCCGAAGATATTGCACACCTCCGACCTTTCATCATGGCCATGGAAGAATGGCAACATGTTGTTTCCATTTACAAGGGAAGTGCAAGCATTCAATGCTCCAACTTTGAAGTGGTGCAAGATGAAGCCGATGAGTTTGCGATGAATGAAGATGAAGAACCTCGTGAGCTTTACCGGAGAATAACCACCCTCGCGGTCTCACTCCGAGATCATGGGAGCAAGGATACGGATGACAATTGGATCAAGCACAAGTTTCTCAAGGCCATGATGCCCTACCACAAGGCCATGTCCTCTGTCATCCGTCAAAGGCCGGACTTTCACGCCTTGTCCTCAAGTGAAGTGTTGGATGAATTTATTGCTATGAGGATCTTGGACAAGACCGCCGACAATGCGGTGTTGTGTTCTCAACGATCAAAGAAGCCTAACCTTGCTTTGAAGGCCAAGGCTAGTGCGGAACAAGAGGGTGAAGAGGAAGAAGAGGAGTGTTGCCCCGAAGATACCAAATATGCTTATCATGAGCACACGACTCTCGCTTCACGACAATTTTGGAGCAAGAAGAACTCAAGGCACAACTTCAACAAGAACAATTCAAGTGGCACCAAGGGCAAGCAACGTGTGAGGACATGCTATAATTGTGGCAATGTGAGCCACTTTGTTGTGGAATGCCCATATGAGAAGAGGGTAGACAATGGCTGCAAGCTTATCCAAAAAGACAAGACCAAGTCCTTCCCCAACAAGAACAACTTCACCAAGAATACTCCTCCCAAGGGGTTGGTGGCACAAGAAGAGTACAATGAGGATGATGATGACGATGAAGACAGTGAGACGGTTGCCATGGCCTCCGTTGCCATTGCAACAACTCCACGTGTGTCCCTCTTCGACTCACCCAACGAGAACATCATCGCCATGTGCTTCATGGCCAAAGCCACCAATAAGGTAACCCACAACATCAAAACCACCATCACTAATAATCCTTCCTTGACGGATTGCATTGATGAAAGTGAGGGGTCGAAGGAGGAAGAAAATGAATTTGAGTCTTTTATGAGTAAGCTCAAGGGTAAACCCAAGAAGCACTTCGTTGCTCTCTTGGAACAACTTGGTGAAGCCAATTACATGACCGAGGCTCACGAAGAAACCATCTCTAAGATCGAAGGGCATAGTTGTGACTATGCCGATGAGATATCGAATCTCTCTAATGCGCTTGAGGAAGAGCGTGGTCATCGTTTGGATCTTGAGGAGTCACACATCGATGATCATGCTAAATTAAAGAAAGATCTTGATCATGCTCTTGTTTTATCTCATGTGCTCAATTCCGAGAAGGCTAAACTTGGGGTTGACCATGCTATACTCAAGGAGGAATTTGATATACTTGACAAGGCTCACAAGGCCTTGAAGAGTGCTCATGCTAGCCTCAAAGAGTCTCATGATCAACTCCAAGTGAAGCTAACTATTGGGGATATAACTACTGGGTATGAATGGCCCAGGAGAGGCCAGGTTATACCACTGGCGACTTATCAACGAAGATGGCGAGTCATAGCAAGCCCATTGACGGCCCAAGACCCAGAGGCGGCTTAAGGCCCAAAGCGGGTGAACCGCCATATGTGTATGACTTGTTGTGTAAGGCAAACGTAGTTATTCATCGAGTCGAACACGCTGTGTATGAGCCGGCCGGGGCTCCGTGAGCCGCCATGTGTCTTCCCGTGTATATAAAGGGCCAATTCGGCGGTGGTTTAGGGATAAGAAACAAGAGATCGAGAACTAGGTCAAGCGTATTCGCTCCCATGTAATAGAAATCCAAGAAATACAACCCCAACTAGAGTAGTCCTTTACCTTGATTGCAAGGGGCCGGACAAGTATAAACTCTCAGTGTCCTTTTGTCCCGATTAACCCCTTTAAGCTGGCCTAGTTGTGATGGCTCCATGACTAAGTCCTTCTAGGACATCTGTCGTGTCAAGTCCACGACAGTTGGCGCCCACCATGGGGCTCAAACCCACGACCACTCGTGTCAAGTCCATGACAGAGGTTCTGAGCTAGAGGAATGAGTAATTACCTCTGCATCATCTGCATGGCTGGCCTCTGCTTCATCCTGATAATAGTCATTGTCAATAAGATGTACAAAAAACAAGCCAAGGGAATCAAGTTCTACCTCCGACTCGTCATCATCATCCTTGCCTTCCAAATTGAATAAGTCAGCAGGATTTGTCTTCTTCTTAGCAGGCTTTTTGACACCCTTGCTTTTCGTCTAGGGTCTCTTGGCCGGCTTATCCTGTAGCTTCCTAGACCAAAAAGGTGAATCGGCCTGTAAAAAGATTTGAATGAGTGTGAGCAGCCAGTACAACTGAAAATATGATTTAAGCATGAGGTTGATTCAAAACTTATAGCTGGCGGTTTATTAAGGACGCAGAAGGGATTCAATCCAACTTGGCTGCAGTCTTCCAAGCTCTCATTTAGCAGAGTTTTGGTCATATTATTGATATCTTCATCGGTTATTTCAATCTTACCGTGGTGTTGCGGATCTGTTAAAGCGACGGTGTACTCGCACATTAAGCGGGGTCGGCGGCTTAGAGGCAAGATTCTCCAGGCGACCCAGCATCAAACCAGATCAATCCCGGTCAAGCCGTTGGCCATCAACACCCGGATCTTTGAGAAAACCGGCATGGATTTCTTCCGCTCTGCTGTGTTGATGCAATCTGGAAGATGCTGTCTGTTGCTAAGCCGGCTGGCACAATAACCCGACAACGGATTTTCCCCTTCTAGCAAAGTATCTTGGTAGTAGAACCAAGTCTGGTTCCAGTCTTTGGGGTGACTATGAAGAGTGGCAGCTGGGAAGGTGGCTTCTTTCCAGCGCTGAATGGAAATGTCGCCTAGCTCTAGGCTAGGCCTGTTTGTGAACTCGTTTTTCCGGTTTAAATAGTAGAACTCCCTAAATAGTTCTGCAGTGGATTCCTATTGAAGGTACACCTCGCAAAAAACTTGGAAGTTGTAGATATTTGAAGCGGAGTTTGGTCCGATATATTGTGGATGGAGTTTGAAAAAATGTAGTATGTCGCAGAATTTTTTTGAGCCGGGAGGGCTGAAGCTCCGGTTTATGTGATCAGTGAAGACAACTACTTCACCGTCCTTAGGCTCAGGACGAGTTTCATTGCCCGGAACCCTCCAATGGATGACATCCTTTTTGGCTAGGACGCCAGTCTGAACATATTCATTCAAATCCTCCTCGGTGACCCGGGAAACAACCCAGTTGCAGGCAGTGACAGTCTTGAACATTTTTGAGGAAAAAGGCCTAACAAAAAGAAGCACTACCGACTTAAGATCATGTTATTAACCAGACCAATGATTCAAAGGTAAAATTGCTATAAATGGCTGAGTAGATTAAGCCGGAGGATGAACTGAAGTATGCAGATATTCATATTGGCGGCTTAAGAGGGGACTAATGGTACCTACCGGGTTAAGGATTCTGCTATTAAGCCAGACAGAGTTTAAAAGGTCAATTATATTATGTAGAACCAAATTATGTAGATGAATAAGCAGTCATGGTTAAACCGGAGAAATATTGCCGAGTCATGTAAGTTATGAAGTATATGATGGAGGTTCAAACAAAGCATAATGTTATATGCTGAATCATGGTTGGCTGGATAAGCCGCCATGGCAGTTATGATACTTCAAAGATATTAGTGAGATTCTGCCAAGTGTTGGACAAACATATTTTACAAGCTGGAGCAATAATTTTGGATCTACCACAGTTCAGAAAAAGCAGAAAAATTCTAAACCTAAGGTGGCAGCCATAAAAAGATTGGATGCCCCGATGATATCTTCTATGGAGAGATACTATTCTAATGATGAAATGAATACTAAAACTACTACTGCGCAAGGTTTATAACTTACCCAGATTAAAAGCTATCAGAGTTGAAGGAAACAACAAAGAACAACAAGGGCACCGACGAACTGCCCAAACCATAATGCAGATCTAAAGTAAAAGGAAAGATGCACTTACAGGTGATGAGGAGCAGCGGTGGCATGCCGGAGTTCTCCGGTCCAGTCAGGTCGATGCAGCGACCTCAGTTGATGCAGCGGTTGGAGGTCGCGGTGGCAGAGCTCGGGCGACAGAGGAGATGTGAGAGGAAGACGAAGGCAAGGAGGTAGTGGGGAAATGGTAAAGACCCCGCCCCTATTAATGAGGGGATGGATACAAGGCATGCGTGGGAATCAAGGAAGCCGAAAACATCATGTGCCTATATGGGCGCCTCGGTTTTCGGGATGATTATTAATATAAGGATCAATTAAGATGCTTTGGGCCTTGACGCCTTGTGCGAAATTAATGCGGAATGACATCATGGCGGGTTACGAAGATTCGGTAAGCTGACGTCATGGCGGGTGAGGGAGTCCTGGATTAGGGGGTGTTCGGGTAGCCGGACTATACCTTCAGCCGGACTCCTGGACTATGAAGATACAAGATTGAAGACTGCATCCCGTGTCTGGATGGGACTTTCCTTGGCGTGGAAGGCAAGCTTGGCGATGCGGATATTCAATATCTCCTACCATTGTAACCGACTCTATGTAACCCTAACCCTAACCGATGTCTATATAAACCGGAGGGTTGTAGTCCGTAGGCAATCAACTCCATACACAACAATCATACCATAGGCTAGCTTCTAGGGTTTAGCCTCCTTGATCTCGTGGTAGATCTACTCTTGTACTACCCATATCATCAATATTAATCAAGCAGGACGTAGGGTTTTACCTCCATCAAGAGGGCCCGAACCTGGGTAAAACATCGTGTTCACTGCCTCCTGTTACCATCCGGCCTAGACGCACAGTTCGGAACCGACTACCCGAGATCCGCCGGTTTTGACACCGACATTGGTGCTTTCAGTGAGAGTTCCTCTGTGTCGTAACCTTTAGGCCCGATGGCTCCTTTGATCATCAACAACGATACGGTCCAGGGTGAGACTTTTCTCTCTGGACAGATCTTCGTCTTTGGCGGCTTCGCTCTGCGGGCCAATTCTCGCGTCCACCTGGAGCAGATCGATAGCTACGCCCCTGGCCATCAATTCAGGTTTGGAAGCTTAAACTACACGGCTGACATCCGCGGAGACTTGATCTTCGACGGGCTCGAGCCACGGCCAAGCGCGCCGCACTATCTCGAGGGGCATGATCTAGCTCTGCCCCCGGACAGTGTCCTGGAGGCCGCACACGCATCGGTTCCGACCCCTAACTCAGAGCCTATTGCGCCAATCGAGGATGAGCGGTTGGACGTCACCTCGGGGGCTGCGATCCCGAAACCGATCGAGCCAGACGCTAGCCCCGCACTCTGCACGACCCGTGACTCTGTGGATCCGGACTCCTTCCCGGACTCTAAACCCCCCGCGCCCCTGCCAATCGAATCCGATAGGGCGCCGATAATGGAGTTCACCGCCGCAGACATCTTTCAGCATTCGCCTTTTGGCGACATCCTGAATTCTCTTAAGTCTCTCTCTTTATCAGGAGAGCCCTGGCCGGACTACGGTCAGCGAGGGTGGGATACGAACAATGAGGAAATTCAAAGCCCACCCACCACCCACTTTGTAGCCACTGTCGATGCTCTAACCGACATGCTTGACTTCAGCTCCGAAGACATCGACGGCATGGACGGCGATGTAGGAGACGAACAGGAACCAGCACCTGTAGGGCACTGGAAGGCCACCTCGTCATATGACATATATATGGTGGATACTCCAAAAGATGGAGATGGCGATGGAACAGTGGGGGATGACGCCCCCAAGAAATAGCCAAAGCGCCGGCGTCAGCGGCGTCGCTCTAAATCCCGCCATAGCAAAAACGGTGATTCCGGCATGGGAGATAATACTACCCCCGATAGCGCCGAAGAACACCTACCTCAGCAAGATTCGGCACAGGAAGATGGAGAAGCCAGCCCTCATGAGAGAGCGGCAGACCGAGAGGTCGAGGATGATAACTATACACCTCCCTCCGAAGACGAGGCAAGCCTCGATGACGACGAATTCGTCATACCATCAGACCCCGCCGAACAAGAGCGTTTTAAACGCAGGCTTTTAGCCATGGCAAGCGGCCTCAAGAAAAAGCAGCAACAGCTTAGAGCTGCCCAAGATTTGCTAGCTGACAGATGGACTGAAGTCCTTGCGGCCGAAGAGTATGAACTCGAACGCCCCTCCAAGAGTTACCCGAAGCGCAGGCCGCTACCCCGATCAGAGGAGGAAGCACCTACATCACCAGCGCATGACATGGCAGACCGGCCACCTCGCGGCCGCGACAAAGAGGCCTCTCGGCCCTCCACCCAAGCCATGCCCCGACGCCGCTCAACTAAGGCACGGGAAAATGCGCCTGACCTGCGAGACATACTGGAGGATAAGGCAAGACGAACAAGATCGATCTACGGATCGTGCAGGTGCCCTACGGCATGTGACAATGATCTTCACTCCGGATACAACAAATCCGGTCGGGCCGAACACAACAGACATAGCTCTTCCGAGCTGCGTCGTGATATAGCCCAGTATAGAGGCGCCGCACACCCGCTATGCTTCATGAATGAAGTAATGGATCATAAAATCCCAGAGGGTTTCAAACCCATAAACATCGAATCATACGATGGCACAACAGATCCGGCGGTATGGATCGAGGATTATCTCCTTCACATCCACATGGCACACGGCGATGATCTACACGCCATCAAATACCTCCCACTCAAACTTAAAGGACCGGCCCGGCATTGGCTTAACAGCTTGCCAGCAGACTCAATCGGTTCTTGGGAGGACTTGGAAGCCGCATTCCTCGACAACTTCCAGGGCACTTACGTGCGACCACCGGATGCCGACGACTTAAGCCACATAATTCAGCAGCCAGAGGAATCGGCCAGACAATTCTGGATACGGTTCCTAACAAAGAAAAACCAGATAGTCGACTGTCCGGACGCAGAGGCCCTAGCAGCCTTCAAGCATAACATCCGCGACGAGTGGCTTGCCCGGCACCTGGGACAGGAAAAGTCGAAATCCATGGCAGCCCTCATGACACTCATGACCCGCTTTTGCACGGGAGAAGACAGCTGGCTAGCTCGCAGTAACAACTTATCAAAGAACCCTGGTAATTCGGATACCAAGGACAAAAGTGGCAGGACACGTCGGAATAAGCAAAAACGCCGCGTTAGCAGCGACAGCAATGAAGACACGACAGTCAATGCTGGATTCAGAGGCTATAAATCCGGTCAGCGGAAAAGGCCATTCAAAAAGAATACTCAAGGCCCGTCCAGTTTGGACCGAATACTCGATCGGTTGTGCCAGATACATGGAACCCCCGAAAGGCCAGCCAATCACACTAACAGGGATTGTTGGGTGTTCAAGCAGGCAGGCAAGTTAAGGGCCGAAAACAGAGACAAGGGGCTGCACAGCGATGACGAGGAGCCCAAGCCGCCGAACAACAATGGACAGAAGGGCTTTCCCCCACAAGTGCAGATGGTGAACATGATATACGCAACCCACATTCCCAAGCGGGAGCGGAAGCGTGCGCTACGGGACGTATACGCGATGGAGCTAGTCGCCCCAAAGTTCAACCCATGGTCCTCCTGCCCGATCACTTTTGATCGAAGGGACCATCCCACTAGCATCCGTCATGGCGGCTTCACCGCATTGGTTCTCGACCCAATCATCGACGGATTTCATCTCACAAGAGTCCTCATGGACGGCGGCAGTAGCCTGAACCTGCTTTATCAGGATACAGTGCGGAAAATGGGCATAGATCCCTCAAGGATTAAGCCCACAAGAACGACCTTTAAAGGCGTTATACCAGGTGTAGAAGCCAACTGTACAGGATCAGTAACAATTGACGTGGTCTTCGGATCCCCGGACAATTTCCGAAGCGAAGAGTTAATCTTCGATATAGTCTCGTTTCGCAGTGGCTATCACGCCCTGCTCGGACGAACCGCATTTGCAAAGTTCAATGCGGTGCCGCACTACGCATATCTCAAGCTCAAAATGCGAGGCCCTCGAGGAGTAATTACGGTCAACGGAAACACCGAACGCTCCCTCCGTACGGAGGAGCATACGGCGGCTCTCGCAGCGGAGGTACAAAGTAGCCTTCTCAGGAAATTCTCCAGTCCGGCCATTAAAAAGCCAGACACTGCCAAGCGCGCCCAGAGTAACCCACAGCAGGACCGCCTGGCACGCCCTGAGCAAGCGTAGCAATGCGGCCCCAACCCCAGCTTTCGTGACATAGCGAAACCAGTACCTCATGTACATAACTACGCCCTTGAAATACCATGGGCATAGGGGAAGGGGCACAATAACGGCACGCCCAAAATATGGCTTAAAACGTACTAGGGGCTGCCGGATTCTTTTTTTAATCTTTTCTTACTTTCAGGACTCCATACTTCAAACGACCTGTTCGGCAATTCGACTGCCGCACAAACGATACAAGATCCAGGAAGGCAAACAAGCCATGCCGCATTATGGAACTCCCAGGTGGTCTCTGTTACGAGTGGTATACCTGTTTTAAATACAATTCCGCGGCCTGCCCCTGGTCAGGACATACTGAATAGTCCAATATCTTTTGCTTACCGCACTATTTGTATCATTCGGCTTTGATAAATAGCCTCTCTATAAACAATGCTTAGCTTCTTGTCTATTTTTTGCATTATCTTCTTTTCACATTTATGTTTATTAAATGACATGGTTGCACCCGTACACCATGGTACGGCAAACATGCCAGGGGCTTCAGTACCCCTCATAATGGTGTGAGAAGTCCATACACTTTCACAAGTGCGGCACCCCGAACTTATAGCACTGTATCCATCGGCTCTGAATCATGATTTGGGTCAATTGTTGGGTTTGCCCGGCTCCTATGTTTTGGTGCCTTACGTTCCGCTCTATCGGCTAAGGTAGCACTAGGAGAACCACTGCGATTGTGCCCCGGTTCAGCTGGGTTAAGCACCTCAGTGGAGAAAGCTAAAACTGACTGTCATGATGTGGCGAGAGACCGGTCGCTGTTCGAGAGGTTTTTCGAGTTCCTAAAGGCTTATGCCGCTTCGAGCGAGGAGCTGGCTTTGTCCGGCCAAGGCGTGGATAGCGCCCGAACTCGGTCTTCCGAACTAGGGGCTTCGCCGAAATTTAAAATTATAGAGTTCTATGGCTAAGTGAGAGTGTTCAAGCATTATAGTCCGATTGCCTGGTTCGTTGTGCTGAGCGCCTCCCTCGAAGGACCCAACTATGGGAAAAAGAGCGCTCAGGTTTATCCCGAACACCCCAGCACTAGTGGCACGGGTGCAGAAGCCGACGACTGGCCATCTCTCAATTTTTGATAAATGTCTGCACAGAAAGTAATATTTTAAATTCAATAAGCATTGCTTAGCGCATATGAACAAGTTTTCAGTGCACAGGATAAACACGAGCGAGTTCATTCAAATATCACATCCTTGGTACATTCATCCGCCACAAGGCGGGCACCTGCAAGAACATCCTTGTAGTAGTTCTCGGGCTTGCGATGCTCCTTCCCCGGCGGCGGCCCGTCCTTCACAAGCTTCTCACCGTCCAGCTTACCCCAGTGCACCTTTGCACGGGCAAGGGCCCGACGGGCACCTTCGGTGCAGACGGAGCGCTTGATGACCTCAAGCCTCGGACAGGCCTCCACCAGCCGCCGCACTAGCCCGAAATAGCTCCTAGGCAGGGCCTCTCCGAGCCACAGCCGAACTATGAAGCCCTTCACGGACTTCTCGGCCGCCTTGTGGAGCTCGACCAGCTGTTTTAGCTGGTCGCTCAAGGGCACAGGGTGTCCGGCCTCAGAATACTAAGACTAGAACACCTTCTCCGTCGAGCTACCCTCTTTAGCTCGGTAGAATGCGGCGGCATCGGATACGCTGCGGGGAAGATCTGCGAATGCCCCTAGAGAGCTCTGGATTCGGGTAAGTAACAGGTAGTTCACTTTTATATTTCTGCTTTGCATAAAGAATGCCTTACCCGCTGCTATCTTCCTCATCTCCTCCAACTCTTGGAGGGCCTTTTTGGCTTCGGCCTTGGCAGACTTGGCAGCCTCTAGGGCCGTTGCAAGCTCGGATGCTTGCGCCTTCGACTCCAGCTCCAAACTCTCATGTTTTTTCATGAGAGCCTGAAGCTCTTGCTGCACCTCGCCGACCTGAGCCCTAAGTCTGTCTCGCTCGGTGCGCTCCGTGGCCATTTTCTTTTCGGCCTCAGACAGCGCCTGCTTAAGGGTCGCCACCTCAGTTGTGGCCCCTACAATAAGCAGTACAATCCTGTTACTCTTTTTGCAATCAAGCCTTTTTATAGGCACTTTTTCTGTAAGGTATTTCTTACCTTCTTCCTCCTCGAGCCGCCACTCGGCAAGGCCAAGCTCTTGCTCGGTCCGCTCGAGGTCCTGCTTCAGGACACCCACCTCCGTAGTCAGTGCGGCGGTGGATAGCAACGAAGCCTGCATACGCATATTGACTCTTTTTTAGACTCCTGCGAAATTTAATAGATCCTCTATTCGGCTTTTCTTTCCGAACGCCAAACAGAGCATCAGGGGCTACTGTCTATGCGGTAATATTTTTACATATTTTTACTTACCTCGAAGACTTTTAGAAGGCTAGCGCAAGCTTCAGTCAGTCCGCTCTTGGCGGACTGAACCTTCTGGATCACCGTACTCATAATAGTACGGTGCCCCTCGTCGATGGAGGCATCATCAAGCACCTCCAGCAGATTGTCCGGCACCTCCGGTTGGACGGAGGCCGCCGGCTCAGAAGGCTTGCTCCTCTTGGAAGGAGTTTGCCTACCGCGGTCCAAAACTGTGGAAGATTCCGGCGCGGTGTCCAGCACAAAGCCGGACTGAGAGCCCTGGGGAGCCTTATCCCCTTCACTCCTGGAGTCCGGGAGGTTGCCTTGCGGCTCCTCCGGGACCACCTCCTCCTGCCCCGAAGCTTGTCGCGACACCACTTCGGCATCGTCTGCAGTGCGGGGGGAGACAGTGGGCGGAACTGAGTTCACGTCCGATGAGTCCAGGGAGCCGCCCGACGATTCGTCGAATTCGGCCCGGGGTGGACTGCATAATTACATTCGACATTAGGGAAAGCTGTGCAACAAAGGAACATCATGAGTTACTCTGATATCCGAACTTACGATTTCGCCGGACGCTTGGCCCTGTTTGGCCACTCCTCTTTTCCCTCTTCGGCGTTGGGGGCATAGTCCGGCGGAGGGGTCTTCCTTTTCCTAGACAATATGGGTGGAGTGGAAAACCCAGTCCGTGGAGGATGTGGGGGAGAAATACTACCCTCTCATGGGGCCTTGGGGTGGGGAGAAGCTGCCCCTCTTCGGGAAGCCGGTGCGCGATGTCCTTGGACAGGTATCCGGCCTTCCTCAGCTTCTTGACTTTACCCTCCGTGGCGGAGGAGACCATCCACTTGCCTCCTGCTCCGAACATTGCTGGAGAAGGTTGAGGTGGGAAGTGCGGGCTTGGGCGTTGGAGCTCGGGTGTGCAGGAGATGGATAGGCAAAGGAGGAAGAAGGCGTAGGTAAAAAGGTGGATCCTTGTCCCCTTATATGGGCGAATGCGGTTGTGCGTCCCCACCTGCCTAGTAAAACTCGCTTGCCTCCCAAGCGCCGTGATAAGTGGCGCAGTTGGGTTACCCACGTCTGTATTAATGAGAATCCCGTAAAAGGGGGGTACACGATCTCTGCTTTGACAAGACGTGCCAAGGAAACCGCCTCGCAAAACACGCTGAGAAGGAAAAGTGAAAACGATTCGAGTTAAGGACTTGGCTGTAGTGTGTTGACGCACTGCGGAATACGTCAGCAGATTTGATTTGTGTTAATATTATTCTCTCTATGGAAATATGTGGAAGCTTATTTTGCAGAGCCGGACACTACTCTTGGTGTTTACAATCTTCTATGAAGGACTTGGAGGAGGAACCCGCCTTGCAATGCCGAAGACAATTTGCGCGCCGGACTCGTCGTCATTGAAGCCTGGTTCAGGGGCTACTGAGGGAGTCCTGGATTAGGGGGTGTTCGGGTAGCCGGACTATACCTTCAGCCGGACTCCTGGACTATGAAGATACAAGATTGAAGACTGCGTCCCGTGTCCGGATGGGACTTTCCTTGGCGTGGAAGGAAAGCTTGGCGATGCGGATATTCAAGATCTCCTACCATTGTAACCGACTCTATGTAACCCTAACCCTATCCGATGTCTATATAAACCGGAGGGTTGTAGTCCGTAGGCAATCAACTCCATACACAACAATCATACCATAGCCTAGCTTCTAGGGTTTAGCCTCCTTGATCTCGTGGTAGATCTACTCTTGTACTACCCATATCATCAATATTAATCAAGCAGGACATAGGGTTTTACCTCCATCAAGAGGGCCCGAACCTGGGTAAAACATCGTGTTCCCTGCTTCCTGTTACCATCCGGCCTAGACGCACAGTTCGGAACCCACTACCCGAGATCCGCCGGTTTTGACACCGACAGCGGGTTACAGCAAGGTTTACAAACAAGTGATGCAAGATTTTGACAAGACATGTGTTGAAGATTGATGTGAACAAGTTCAAATCAACATGGGGCCGAATGTTGGGGATATAACTACTGGGTATGAACTGCTAGGAGAGGCCGGGTTATACCACTGGCGACTTATCAATGAAGATGGTGGGTCATAGCAAGCAGGGGCGGAGCTAGCCTAATGCAAGGGTATGAAATGCATACCCAATATTTTTTGCAGAAAAAGTTCAGTATATAAGCTTCTATATTACATTTATAAAGTGTATGGCAGTCTAGTTGTACGTACAGGGAAATATAATGGAAGAGACGAATGATTTAGCGCCAGTTGGGCCTGGGCTGCTATGTTGCTACTACAGTGCTACTAGGCCTTATCCTTGAGGTTTAACGCTAGGCTGCTAGTTGATTGATCATTCCCGCATCAGCCATCGAAAGCCACCGCCGCCGTCGTATTATCTCATCTGTCAGCCATCCCAGATCCTCGCATCTTGCCGATCGATCTCCTTAACCAGCCCATGCCCTTTGCTGCTTCGCAGTATAGTAGTATGC
>NC_041386.1:462400563-462403997 GCF_002162155.2 Triticum dicoccoides
GCGCACGGCGCATCTGCCGGTAGCAAACAAGCGGCAACGACATCATGTGCAGTTTGTCCATCGTCTGATTGTTTTTTGGAGTGTTTAATTTGAATTTCTTTTGCCCGCAATTTTGTTAATTTCTTTGAATTGTTAGTCGAGAATAGCGGGTTATCTTGATTTCCTACCTTCATTTTGGTTGATCTACTGTAGTACCAAGTCAATTTTGAGCATGGTCTGCATTGGCTCGCTATAAAATTTGTGAAGAAGTGCAAGGAAACCAAGGTCAGTTTTGTGCATCTAAATTTATGAATTATGAACATTCAAATTTGGAAGATTTTCCACCATGGAGGAACGCTATTTAAATGAGTTCTTGTTTAATTTTCTTGAGGGTAAAATCTTCATGCAAGTAAAGGAAAACACCATCATTTCTCCTTGTTGCAATGTAACTGAATTATTAGAGAAACGGTTGCTATGATGTATAATTTATAGTTTCGCTGTTATTATTATGAACTTTTTTATTTCTTACATGGTTGTGCAACAATTCTTTTACTCCGCATACCCATGTTGAACATCCTGGCTCTGCCACTGATAGCAAGCCCATTGAAGGCCCAATACCCAGAGGCGGCTTAAGGCCCAAAGCGGGTGAACCTCCATATGTGTATGACTTGTTGTGTAAGGCAAACGTAGTTAGTCACCGAGCCGGACACGCTGTGTATGAGACAGATGGGGCTCCGTGAGCCGCCGGGTGTCTTCATGTGTATATAAAGAGATGTCCCGATGGTGGTTTAGGGACAAGAAATAAGAGATCGAGAACTAGGTCAAGTGTATTCGCTCCCTGGTAATCGAAACCCAAGAAATACAACCCCAACTGGAGTAGTTCTTTACCTTGATTGCAAGGGGCCGAACCAGTATAAACTCTCCGTGTCATTTTGTCCCGATTAACCCCTTTAAGCTAACCTAGTCGCGATGGCTCCACGACTAAGTCCTTCTGCTTGGATATCTGCCATGTCAAGTCCACGACACTAACCAAGGAGAAAGCCACATTCCCTTATATGGTTTTAATTGATAACGCAAATGCTACTAAACCATGTTGTGAGCATGTGCATCTCGTGGAGGATAATGCAAAGTTGAAGGAGCAACTTGAGAAAGGCCTTATGTCTTACATACAAGGTGAGAAGAACCTCAACGACCTTTTGACCAATCAAAAGGAAGTTGTGGGCAAGGAGAGAATTGGGTTTGCACCCAAGTCCAAGAATAATAAGAAGAATGACAATGCCAAATGACCTCCTCCTCTCAAGCAAACTTTTGTGAAGGAGGGAGCGGGTGCTTCTATGGAGAAGAAGAATAATGTGAAGGGTGGTGGTGTCAAGAATAGCAATGCCACTCCTTCCAACAATGCCGACGACTTAACCCTTCTTATGTGTTATGTCATGCTAGTGATGGACATGTTTATGCCAAATTTGTTGATTCTTCTTATGAGTACATTGAATTGTCTATTTGGGTTCCTAAGACCCTTGTCACTAACATCAAAGGACCCGTTACAAAATGGGTACCTAAAACCAAGCATTGATCTCTTGTAGGTGTTTGCTTCCGATGGGGGATCATGGTTGCTCGATAGTGGAGCCACAAATCATATGACTGGAAGCAAGGACTTGGTGGTGGACGTGCACAAGGTTTCATCTATGCCCACCAATGTCGAGTGGGGTGATGCCTCATCTTCTAAGGTATTGGTTCTTGGCAAGGTTGTCATTTCTCATGATCTCACGATCGAGAAAGTCATGCTGGTTGAGTTCCTTGCATACAACTTACTTTCCGTTCGTCAACTTGCACTCATGGGCTTTGCCACTTTCTTTGATATTGATACCATGGCCCTCTTGTGGAGCAAGACTCTTAAAGTAGCCTTTGTTGGGCATGTTGAGAACGGTCTTTATGTGATTAACTTTTCGGAGCGATCCACTAAGACGGCGACATGCCTAATGGCTAAAGTTGATGTGGGATGGCTTTGGCATCGCCGTTTAGCCCATGTCAATATGGGATCTTTGCAAAGTCTTCTCAAGGGGGACCATGTCCGTGGACTAACAAATGTTAGTTTTTCCAAAGATCATGCTTGCAGTGCTTGTATCGAAGGAAAGCTACATGAGAAGGCTCACCCTCCTACGACTATCATCTACTAGAAGAGGCCCTTGGAGCTCCTTGCTACCTCTTGAGCACTTGTGTTGGTTTTCCCTTGAAGAGGAAAGGGTGGTGCAGCAAAGTAGCGTAAGTATTTCCCTCAGTTTTTGAGAACCAAGGTATCAATCCAGTAGGAGGCTACGTGCGAGTCCCTCGCACCTACACAAAACAAATAAATCCTCGCAACCAACGCGATAAGGGGTTGTCAATCCCTACACGGTCACTTACGAGAGTGAGATCTGATAGATATGATAAGATAATATTTTTGGTATTTTTATGATAAAGATGCAAAGTAAAATAAAAGCAATGAAAATAACTAAGTATTGGAAGATTAATATGATGAAGATAGACCCGGGGGCCATAGGTTTCACTAATGGCTTCTCTCAAGAGCATAGGTATTTTACGGTGGGTGAACGAATTACGGTTAAGCAATTGACAGAATTGAGCATAGTTATGAGAATATCTAGGTATGATCATGTATATAGGCATCACGTCCAAGACAAGTAGACCGACTCCTGCCTGCATCTACTACTATTACTCCACACATTGACCGCTATCTAGCATGCATCTAGAGTATTAAGTTCATACGAACAGAGTAACGCCTTAAGCAAGATGACATGATGTAGAGGGATAAATTCATGCAATATGATAAAAAACCATCTTGTTATCCTCGTTGCCAACAATACAATACGTGCCTTGCTTCCCCTACTGTCACTGGGAAAGGACACCGCAAGATTGAACCCAAAGCTAAGCACCTCTCCCATTGCAAGAAAGATCAATCTAGTAGGCCAAACCAAACTGATAATTCGAAGAGACTTGCAAAGATAACCAATCATACATAAAAGAATTCAGAGAATATTCAAATATTGTTCATAGATAAACTTGATCATAAACCCACAAATTCATCGGTCTCAACAAACACACCGCAAAAGAAGATTACATCGAATAGATCTCCACAAGAGAGGGGGGAGAACTTTGTATTGAGATCCAAAAAGAGAGAAGAAGCCATCTAGCTAATAACTATGGACCCGTAGGTCTGAGGTAAACTACTCACACTTCATCGGAGAGGCTATGGTGTTGATGTAGAAGCCCTCCGTGATCGATGCCCCCTCCGGCGGAGCTCCGGAACAGGCCCCAAGATGGGATCTCGTGGATACAGAAAGTTACGGCGGTGGAATTAGGGTTTTTGCTCCGTATCTGATCGTTTGGGGTACGTAGGTATATATAGGAGGAAGAAGTACATCGCTGGAGCAATAGGGGGCATGCGAGGGTGGAGGGCG